>NC_134530.1:166912990-167092990 GCF_050624435.1 Tenrec ecaudatus
AGGATGTACAGTGGTGCAGTAGGGATCTGGATGTACGGTGGTGCAGTAGGGATCTGGAATCTATGACGGATGAACCCCTCAGGACCAGCGGTGGGAGTGGCAACACCGGGAGGGAAGCAGGTGTAGAAAGAGAGAACCGATCTTTTTTTTTTTTTTTTTTACATTTTATTAGGGGCTCATACAACTCTTATCACAGTCCATACATATACATACATCAATTGTATAAAGCACATCTGTACATTTTTTGCCCTAATCATTTTCAAAGCATTTGCTCTCCACTTAAGCCCTTTGCATCAGGTCCTCTTTTTTTTCCCCTCCCTCTCCCTCGCCCCTCCCTCATGAGCCCTTGATAATTTATAGATGGTTATTTTGTCATAACTTGCCCTCTCTGGCGTCTCCCTTCACCCCCTTCTCTGTTGTCCGTTCCCCAGGGAGGAGGTCACATGTAGATCCTTGTAATCGGTTCCCCTTTTCCAACCCACTCACCCTCTACTCTCCCAGTATCGCCCCTCACACCCCTGAAGCTATCATCCACCCTGGATTCCCTGTGCCTCCAGCTCCTGTATGTACCAGTGTACAACCTCTGCTCTATCCAGTCTTGCAAGGTAGAATTCGGATCATGGTAGTTGGGGCGGGGAGGAAGCATCCAGGATCTGGGGGAAAGCTGTATTCTTCATCGGTACTACATCGCACCCTGACTGACTCATATCCTCCCCTAGACCATTCTGTGAGGGGATCACCAGTGGCCGACAAATGGACTTTGGATCTCCACTCTGCACTTTCCCCTTCATTCACTATGGTATTTTTTTTTATGATGCCTTAAAGCTGATCCCTTTGGCACCTCGTGATCGCACAGGCTGGTGTGCTTCTTCCATGTGTGCTTTGTTGCTTCCGAGCTAGATGGCCGCTTGTTCACCTTCAAGCCTTTAAGACTCCAGACACGATCTCTTTTGATAGCCGGACACCATCAGCTTTCTTCGCCACATTTGCTTATGCACCCGTTTGTCTTCGGCAATCGTATCATGGAGGTGTGCAGCCAATGATATGATTTTTTTGTTCTTTGATGCCTGATAACTGATCCCTTCGGGACCATGTAATCACACAGGCTGGTGTGTTCTTCCATGTGGGCTTTGTTGCTTCTGAGCTAGATGGCTGCTTGTTTATCTTCAAGCCTTTAAGACCCCAGACACTATCTCTTTTGATAGCCGGGCACCATCAGCTTTCTTCACCACATTTACTTGTTCACCAGGGAGAACCGATCTTGGGAATCTATGTGTAACCTCCTCTCTGGCAATGGGAAGATGGGTGAGGGGAGACGCCGGGCAGTGTAAGATAAGATAAAATAATTATTTATAAACTATTAAGGGTGCAGGGGAAAGGGGGGAACGGGGAGGGAGGGGGAGGAGAAAAAAGAAAACCGAGCTGATTCCAGGAACCCAAGTGGAAGGCGAATTTCGAGAATGACGAGGGCAACGAATGTATAAGGGTGCTTTGCTCAGTTGATGTATGTATGGATTGTGACAAGAGTTGTATGAGCCCCAATAAAAAGATTTATTAAAAAAATAAGAAAATCAAATGATGTACCACATTGGACAAATCTGCTCTCAAAAAGCCCTTGACCGTGTTCCAAAGCAAAGCTCAAAGCGATCACTTTGACTGGGAGTCACCTGACACAAGCCATGGTGTATTCAACCTCCGCATAGGCCTGTGAAAAGCGGACAATGAGAAAGGAAGATGAAGAAGAACCAACCCCTTAACATTGTGGTATTGGCCAAGGGCTCAAGTAGAAGGCAAATGCTTTGAGAATGCTGAGGGCAACAAATGTACAAATGTGCTTGACACAATGGATGGATGGGTTGTGATGAGTTGTGATGAGTTGTATGAGCCCCCAATAAAATGAAATGAAAGTGCAGGGGAGCAATAAGGCATCCAAAATTATTAGCAAGGAAGGTGTGAGAGGCCTGGTAGGGATTCAGCAAGGGCAAGGTAACCTAAAGAAATTACTAAAACCCAAATGAAGGCTGAGCATGCTAGTGGGATAAGAGGAAAGTAAAAGGAAATAGAGGAAAGAACTAGGTGACAAAGGGCATTTATAGAGGTCTAAAGACTGGAATGTACATATGCAAATATGTCCATATGAGTATAGGAAAACAGATCTATGTGCATATACTTATAGGTTTAGTACTAGGGCAGCAGATGGACATTGGGCCTCCACTAAAGCACTTACTCTACACTGGTGCATATGGGAGCTGGAGGCACAGGGAATCCAGGGTGGATGATACCTTCAGGACCAGGGGTGTGAGGGGCGATGCTGGGAGAGTGGAGGGTGAGTGGGTTGGAAAGGGGGAACTGATTACAAGGATCCACATGTGACCTCCTCCCTGGGAGATGGATGGCAGAGAAGGGGGGGAAGGGAGAATCCGGATAGGGCAAGATATGACAAAATAATAATCTGTGGATTATCAAGGGCTCATGAGGTAGGGGGGAGTGGGGAGGGAGGGGGAAAATGAGCAGCTGATATTAAGGGCTCAAAGTAGAAGGCAAATGTTTTGCGAATGATGATGGCAACAAATGTACATATGTTTTTGACACAATGGATGTATGTATGGATTGTGATAAGAATTGTATGAGCCCCCAATAAAATGATTAAAAAATAAAATGAAAGTGAAAAAAAAAAGATAAAACGAGAAAGTTGTTAGTTAAAAAAAAAAAAGAGCGAGAGAGAGATCTGATTAGACCAGAGGATGCACAGCGGTGCAGTAGGAATCTGGAAACAAAGGGAATCTAGGATGGATGAACCCCTCAGGACCAGCGGTGAGAGTGGCAACACCGGGAAGGAAGGGGGTGTAGAAAGGGGGAACCGATCTCGGGGATCTACATGTAACCTTCTCCCTGGGGGATGGGAAACAGGAAAGTGGGTGAGGGGCGAGGCCGGGCAGTGTAAGATAAGATAAAATAAAATAATAATTTATAAATTATTAAGGGTTCATGAGAGAGGGGAGAGCGGGGAGGGAGGGGGAGGGAAAAAAGGAAAATTAGCTGATTCCAGGAACCTAAGCGGAAGGCGAATTTTGAGAATGATGAGGGCAACGAATGTATAAGGGTGCTTTACTCAATTGATGTATGTATGGATTGTGATAAGAGTTGTATGAGCCCCAATAAAATTATTTATAAAAAAAAGAATTGTGGTATTGGAGAAGAATATTGAATATACCATGGGCTGCCAAAGAATGAATGCATCGGTGTTGGGTGAAGTAGAGCCAGAAGAATGCTTGGAATTGAGGATGGCAAGCTTTTTTCTGATATATTTGGACACATCACGAGGAGGGGGCCAGTGGCTGGAGCAGGACATCATGCCTGGTAGTGGAGGGTCAGTGAAAAGACAGGTCCAGCAATGGGTTCACACATGGTCGCGATGGGGAGAATGGGACAGGATCGGGCCGTGCCTTGTTCTGTTGGACATACGGTCGCTGTGAGTCAGAACCAACTTGGTGGCACCCAACAACAACAATACACAAATGCTTTAGAGTGTTTCCCTTTGTCTTTGGGGAGAGCTGGTTTACCTGCACATGATTCACTTCCCCAGTACCTGACATTCGGTAGGCACTCGGTAAATATTTGTTGAAGGGCTAAGCACCTGACACCCAAGGCCTTATCTCTATTTGATTAGGGACTTCCCAGTCACATCTTGAACCGAGCAGAGCGAAACTGCAGAACTTACGCTTCTGGGAGAATCTTGTGGAGAACATTACTGGATATGATTTGCAAAAGTAAAACTTGGCACCCCTCCAGTTCTGTATTCTCTGAGACATTTGACAAAGGAGAAGCTCAGGAAGGGCGAAGGCCACCAGACGTGACTCATCCTGAGGACTGGGGCTGTTTCAACTTCCCAACAGTCAGGCTCCGGCTCTGCGTGGAATGCCTCTCCCGGGGTTACTGCTTGGGTTTTGTACCTTGAGGTTTCAGGGAGAATGTCAGGGTGAGTGGGGGAAGGTCACAAGACACAGTGTACATGCTGGTTAAGGAGAAAGTCCTGCTTGGGAGTGATGGTAGGAGCTTGAGGCCCAGGCTTCTACAAGAAGGCGTGGGGGTCAGGTGGGGGTGGCTGGGGCATGGGAAGGGGATGGATTTGTGTTGAAGAGCATTATAAGGTTGTTTGGGGGTGGATCAGGTGTGGGGCCTTCTGTATTACAGCAGGTATAAGGTCATGTCTCTGTCTAGTCGTTGTCTCCTTTTCACGGGTTCTTTTCTTCTGTGAATTAACAGTAAAGTCGAATCCTCCCCTGAAAGGTATGTATCGGTTGGAGGCAAGGTCAGCGACAGAGTCATCAGCCGCTGTAGTCATTAGCTGCTGGACCACAGGGCGCTGATACTGTCTATCCTTTACAAAAGCGCCTGCCTTGATATTTGTTCCTTGATCTTCCTTCTTGATTCTGGGGTGTAAAGACGGCGGATGACAATGTCGTTCATTTTAAACTGTAACTTATGTCCACCCAGAGGTGGCTCGGAAGAAAGGCCTGGCAATCCACTTTGCAAGAAGTCGCCCCCTGGAAACCCTGCTGCCCACAAAGTCAGCAATTGGCAACCCCCGGCCGCTCTGAGGGAGAAAGAGGGGGCTTTCTAAGTCTGTAAATAGTCACAGTCTCCGGAACTCATGAGGGCAGTCCGACCCCGCCCTGGTGGTCCCTATGAGTCGGCCTCCACAGATGGTGATGTGTTTGGCTTCGGAGTTGGGTGGATCCCGTGGAACGCTGGTCTACACTCACGCCCTGGAGGTCACTACGGGGGAGTTGCCTCCGTGAGAAGTCCTGCTGCTGCTCTGGGCCCCGCAGTGTCACAGGTTAGAAACCGTCAGTATAGCTCACATGCCATGCAGAAAGATCGACTTGCGTGTCTGTCCTCTGTCAACTCATTTCCTTCTCCCCAACTGATCATGCGTGTGTCTTTCCGGACCATTTCCTGCATACTAACACATCATATTGGGCGCGTCAGACAGTTTGAGGAGAAATCCCATGACCTTTTCACTTTCGTTTTCAGTGAATTTTTGAAGCCCCCACATATTATCTCCACCACCCCCTTTTTATAGAAGTAGTAACATCCTGTGCACACAATCTGGTCCCTGCTTTTTTCTCTTTACACGAATCGTACAACCAGGTACACATCAGCCATTTCTCAGTGTAAAGTGCTTCCCCTGTCCTGGCAGAGCCGAGTGGGCTGCCGTCTGCAGATGCCTGGTTTGTTTAGCCAGCAGCCTTTCTGTGCACGTGACATTTCTCTCTCTCTCTCTGCAGTTAAAACCACACAGCAGTAACTTTCCTTGTCACTTTGTACCTGCGCGGGTCCCTGTTTTGTAAGATGGGGCAGCTGAGACTTAATGTTACGAAATGACATCGCCCAGGTCCCAGATGATCAGCTACTCCTCTGACATTCTCGCCAACACTGGCGGCGGCGGGAAGCCTGGGCTCCAGTTCAGGTCAGCTGTCATGTTTGAGGGCTGCCCCATGCCAGGCCCAGTGTAGGTGCTGGCACTGTCAAGACTGCCTGAGCCCTGCCCTTACATGGGTGGGGGTGGAGCAGGGTGGCTTTCATTCCAGGATAGCCGTCACACGATGCCAGCCGGGTGTGTCACAGTACAGTGAGACCCATGGAACTGATGCGGATTCACGGCAATTCCACCTGGGTCAGGGTAGAAGTGTGCTCCAGAGGGCTGATTGCCTGCTCTCTCTGCCGAGGCACCTTTGGGTGGCCTCAGAGCACCAGCCTGGCGGCACTCATGAGGGACGAGACCCTGCGCAGGGGGTCAGGATGAGTTTCTGAGCAAAACTCAAAAAAAAAAAAAAAGATGGAGGAGGCATCAGCCCAGGCAGAGAGCAGGGCGAGCCCTTGCAGGCAAAGGACGCTCCAAGCACAGAAGCAAGGTGGCACCAGGGCACCCAGGGACTGGTGGCAGGGCCTCGGGCCGCAGGGGAGAACCCCCACAGCCCCTGGATGCGGGGCCTGGCCTTAGCCCTTCAGGTTTCAGCTCGAAGACCATGGAATTTCTGGGGAAAGGGTAAGTTCTGTATCTCACTTCTAAGAATCCTATATGAAACCCCCAAGGGGGCAAAGTCTGTGTTGTTGGAACCTCTGGGGGGTCCTTCATAAATCCCGCTCTCTGTGCGTGTCTGTGTGATGGGTGGGCACCAAGGATCGTTGCCCTAATTGTCTCAGCTCACGAGAAGAGGACAGGAAAAGGACTTATTATGTAAACGATGAGCTTGTGCCCAGAGGGGCCAACTGTCCGCCCAGCAGGCCGTCTGAACAGAGGGTGAGCGGATGTTTTAATGGGGATGAGGGGCGGGAGAAATGAGTCGCCGCCATGAGTGCCAACTCCAAAGATCCCTGAGCTGGAGCCATCCGCACCAGTCTCCGGTTTGAGCAGCGAGCCGTTTCAGGAAACATCATCTGTGGAAGCACGAGTGTTATCGATATAAAGTGTGTGCGCTCGATGGCTTTTTCCCGGTTCTCCTGGTTCTCTTCGTTGTTGCTGAGCATACACGTAAGCCAAACCCACCGAGTTCGTGGTTTCGACATCTACCCCCGAGGGTCGTGGTTCACCTTGTGGAGTTGCACAATGCCCCTTGGCCTCCTCCTGTGAGTCGTCCCTCTCATGCACACACAAGTCCGTATCTGATCTGTGCAGTTTCTGTTCTCAAGTTGATCTCTTGCAGGTCTATTTCTAAAGAGCATCATGTCCACGACAAACCTTATCCCACCTCCCACCACCTGAATGACCAGTTAAACGAAACCATTGCTCAATGCTGAGCCGACTTCAGGCCATGAGCGGCTTACAGCTAAAGAGGCTCTCAGGACAATAGCTCTGGGCATTCATCCCCCTCCATGGCTCCCGAAAGTCTAGTGCTCAGGAGAATTGGAAATACTCTACTGAATTGCCTCCGCTTGACCGGGACTATTTTATGAGATCTTGGAAACTCCCGCTCAGTATCACACCATTGAGTTCTTCTGGCCTCAAAGCAAAGGAGCCTCCAGTTGGCCACACATCCCTGGCCTCCCCCTGCCCGACGCTGGAGATGTTGCTCCAGGTACATCCATCGAGAGCAGGTATTTTACCTCCAGAGGCTCCTGCCAAGTTCTGAAGACTCCGGGCCTTACTCAACAAATTAGGAGGCAGAGTAAAAGCACCAAACATTTATGAGGCCAATTAACCTGGATGTCCCTCGAAGCCGTGACCCTAAACCTTCCAACCAAGGACTCAAATCCCACGAGGAGTTTGGCTATATCCAAACAACCGCAGCAGCGACCCTTTGGTTGGGTCATTGTTATAAATACATCTATCATACAACTTTTTGGCCAGGTGTACAATTCGGTGATTGAAATGATGATCATTGGCTGTGCAGCCCTACCTTGAATCAGTGTGAGTTTTTCCCCATGACCGTTAACCCCCTTACTATGCCCCCCTCCCCTGCCACCGTGGTAACCACTCCTAAACTTTAGTCTCAGTACATTTGTCTTGGTTTGGCTTGTTGTACAAGTGAGGCCATACCATATTTGTCCTTCTGTGATTGGCTTATTTCCCCCTTGAGTGGCACAGAGGGCTGTGCACAGCCTACTGACAGGGAGGTGGATGCTTTGAAACACCCCCATCCCCCCCCCCACAGTTACCTCTGACAACCTGCCCCTGGATGGTATAAGAAACCTCGTGGAACAAGCTCCACTCAGGCACAGGTGGGTCTCCACGAGTCTGAACCAACTCCAGGGCGGCGGGTCAGGTATTTTGGCCAAGGGAAGGGCTTGGGTGGTGGGAATGGTTGACACCTCCGGCTGCTAACCAGGGGCCTCCCAAGAATGGCCTCAAGATCTACAGGGAGAGCTACATTCGAGTGGGGATGAGCCACAACCAGTGACTGGCTGCTTTGGATCCATCGTGTTGTTGTCACTTGCTGATGTGATCATTTGCGATGTTCGCTCACAAGCGTTCAATTTTATAACCTGGCGTTCAGATAATAGAATCAAACGATTCACTCTATTTTCTGTTCAGAACATAAATCAAGGACTAGAGTGGCTTGGAAATATGGACCCAAACGCTGGTTGCTTTGCTGAAGCGAGCAGGCTGACGTGGGAAGTAGTGAACTGTCATCACATGATAAAGAGAGGCAACAAGAGAAGGGCCATAGGACAGCCCTCATTCGCTTTCTGACCAGAAATGCCGCCCCGTTCCCAGGCGTGAGCCAGATGATCCAGAACCTTCCACAGGTGAAGTCGTGACCAAAACTCGCAAAATGCCCGGGTCATCCAACAGTTCTCCATCATTGGAATCTATGTTGATGATTTGCATTTAAGATAAGGGTGGATGGTGAACTATACGTGCGTGTTTATGGATGGTAGTGTTTCCAGCCGCTAAAAGCCCACGAAAATGAGCTTGATAGGGAAAACAAACAAGTCACGTAGGTTGTCTACAATAAAATGCATGTAAACTCACTTGAGAATGCCTCCTGGTTGACTCTCAGCAAACTACACTCACCTTGCAGTGCTCCTGGAGAAGCCAGAGCCGCGTGTAGACCGCTGCAGGGGGAGGCTGTCTCCAGACTCCTGCTACAGCCAAACTACTGGGATCTGAATAAAGACAGAAATCCAAAGGCTTAATTTTGAGTTTAAATAAAGGGAGCAACCATATTTCTCAGCGGTGCCGCCACCTGAAGTGGGTCCTGAAGCATTTCATCAGATGAAAATGGGAAAGATTATCAGAAGAATAAAGAGACTAATATGATTGGGAAAGAGCTTTATAGAGATCTTGGGGCTATCAGGCAGCAGTAATGAAACCTGTAAGAAAGGAGGCGATTCAACTTCCATCAGAACCAGCTGTCCCACGGAGCCATTGGCCTCGACCCCAGCTCAGATCAGGTGCCTCCTGTGTTTGCTCCCCAAAGGCCGATCCTGGGGCTCACAGGTGCACCCCAGCATGCTTGCCGCCGCCATGTGTTGGAAGCAACTTGATAGGGTCTGGGTTTTAAGAAACGAGAAAGAAGAGAAAAACTAAAACCAGGTGTGGACTATTCAGAGCAGTGAGCCATTTGTTTTTGGAGAGGGGGGCAACCCTGCAGGTTCAGGTGCAGAGGGGACCCCAGAAGGAAGATGGACCCATCGTAACAATGGGAGAAGGAGGACTGGATGGGTTTTAGCCGCAATCGGAACAAAGGTTTGTCAACGATTCCGAATGCAGACTCAATAAGAGACCGTTTGAAGTAGCTGTGGTCTCTTCCGTGTGGGGGGACGTCCTAGGGAAGGCACGCCTGCCCCTTCCTGAGCTCCTTGCACAGCTGTGGAATCGCCTCAACGGTGGGCGTCAGGCGCCTCGCCAACTAGACGAGGTTGGCACAAGTGCTGAAACCTGCCTGGCCTTCCTTGGTTGGCAAGGCCACGTCAGTGCAGAGCCGAATAACCATTCCTGGGTCTGGGAGAAAGGACAACGCAGGTGAGGGAACCCGGGGAGGGAGTGGAGGCGACTGTGGAAAGAAAGGGAAGGAGGGCTGGGTGAGAGCGGGTGGAGGGCTGGTTCGGGACCAGCCTCACGAGGGTCCAAATGAAGTTGGAGAGGGGGTTTCGTGGTGGCACCACGCCCACAGGGTGGGGTTTTCTCCATCAGCCCACAGCAACTCGGGTCCCGGAAGTGAGTGAACCCCCGGACTGATACACAACCAGGTGTTGGTGTGTCTCGTGACCGGGGACCACAGGGGCTGTGGAAATCTCGACTCAAGGACAAATGATCCCGGCTGAAAGGAAATATCTAGAACAGGCCAATGCATAGAGGCCAACGGTTACTAGCGGCCGCCGTGGGAGGAAAGGAAGGGCCACGATTGTTTATGGGGCAGTGGATTTCCGTCAAGGGTGAGGAAAACGTAACAGCTCGTGGTGATGGCTGTAGTGGATGCCACTGGATCGTCATTGTCATGAGTTGCCGTTGAGTTGGTCCCAACGCATAGGGACCCCGTGGATAACAGAGTGAGGTGCCGCCCGGCCAGGCGCCATCCTCACAGGTGCCCTGTGCCTGAGCCCATTGTTGCAGCCCCTGTGCCCACTGGCCTGGTCAAGGGCCTCTCTTTCCCTTGGCCTCTCTACTGGACCAAACAGGATGCCCTTCTCCAGGGACCGGTCTCCTGACAACACGTCCACGGTGCATGGGTTAGGGATGTCAAAATGGTTGAAATGTTCTGTGACGTATATATTTTATCACACACACACACACACTCACAATAAATACATGGGTTGGTGGACTAGATGCCCTCGCTGGCTCTCCTCCTTCGTTCCTGGCACTGGCCCATGGGAAGTGTGCTGTGCAGGGCTCACGACACATGGATGTAAAACTCTGGCCCAAAGACCAACTGTCACCCCTTTGCTCACTTTCCTCCGGCCAAATGCTGCAGTGGTGACTGCTATGCGCCCCCAATTTCCCCCTGGTTTATTGCTGCTCCCTTGGGTCTGAGCCTGGCAGAGGTTAAGGTCAAAGCCACGGAAGAAAGACAAACAGTGGTTAATTAGCCAGAATATTAACATTGCTAATGGAAATTACAGCTCTCAGCCTAAGTGACCAGAGGGGAGTCTTTGACAAATAATTAATCTTTTTGACACTGACTGAGGAGAGGGACAGATGGCTGGACGGACGCCTCGTCTGGTGCCTGGAGGATCTCTTTCCCTCTTTCTTTCCCTCAGAGTTTCCTGAGGGCTCTGCCCCACTGCCCCGCCCCGTCACACACACACACACACACACACACACACACACACACACACCACACTCACACACTCACACGCACACACGCACACACACACCACACACACACACCACACTCACACACACACACACCACACACACACACCACACTCACACACTCACACACACACACACCACACACACACACCACACTCACACACTCACACACACACACACCCCACACACACCACACACACACACACCACACTCACACACACACACACCACACTCACACACACACACACACACACACACACACACACACACACCTTTTGCTTCTGTTTTCTTCATCTAGCCCTACTTCTTCTGCCCACCATTCTTAACGGGCCACAAAAGGAACTTGAAATATCTCTTAAATATTTTTTTTAATGAGAAGGGCTCACTTCTAATACGGAAACAGGACAATCCGTGCTATAAATAGCAAACATGCATCTTTATCCAGGTCCCTGCTCCCTACAAGCGGGTTGTGCTGGTTGCTGACCGTCAGGGCGGCAGTTCAAACCCGACCAGCGGCCCTGAGAATCAACCGCCTGATGATTTCAAGCTGAGAAAAGTCTACAAAGCAGTAACTTTGTAACTATGCTGCAACACGTGGGGTCTCCAGGAGTCAGACTTGATGAGAAGAACCGCGAGAGAAAACGGTGATGACTGTCGGTTTGCTCCCATCATAAAAGCAGCAGATGGCAGGGAGCAGTCCTGCAGCCGAGACTCCAGGAACAGTTACCCTTTGCCGGTGCCGCGTGGCAGCAGAGCCCTGGGAGCCGGGAAACTTGGCCCTGAGCCTGGGCTCTGAGCCTCTTGCCAGGAACGTGGTCTTGTGCCTCAGTTTCTTCATCTGTAAAATGGGATGATAGACATGCCTCTCATCCGGCCGTGTGGCGTTCAGGGAGCCCTGTGGCGTTCAGGGAGCATTTGCATGAAGCAGGCCTGACTCAGACTAAGCCTGGCCTGCTATGATATTAGAACCCTTTCACTGGACAGTGGGGTGATGAATATATATATTTAATTTTTAATAAATAATTTTATTGGGGCTCTTACAACAATCCATACATCCATCGTATGAAGCACATTTGTACATATGTTGCCATCATCATTTCCAAAACATTTTCTTTTTACTTGAACCCTTGGTCAGCCCCGCCCCCCACCCCCAGATGTATATATCTAAAGCCATTAAAATGTCATAATTCCCAATAAAATGATTTTTTTAACTGTTGTAATTAAACAGCAGAAAGAAACCCTTTCATTGTGAATTGGGTGCCGGGTTACAGAACATGCCAGTTTTCTGCTCAGCAAGTCATACCCATTTGGTTTCACGCAAATGATTGCAATCCCCCCTGTGTTTACGTTTCCATTCTTCCTTCTTCCTAACCCTTCTGAAAACCCTTTGACCTTGGAAAAAGGCTGCCCTTCTGATCTCCAATGGCTGATCAGTCTAAGGTGAGGGTTCCTCTCTCCTGTTCTCCTTCCCTTAGAGAGCGGTGTGTGGTTGACACAGCCCTGAGGTCAGTTCACATCCAGATCTGAAGGGTGACTGAGCAGAAAAGCACCTTCCGAGAATGCCCGAGGATCTACCTGACCCGTAAGCGTGGCCTTCCTTACAATGCTGAGTTCCACATCTTTCTCCCAGGACCTTCTAATGTGATCCCTTCAGTGCCTCAGCAGGGGTAGCTGGGCACCATCTAGTTTTCCTGGTCTCAGGGTCATGGAGTCTGAGGTTTGCATTGTCTGTCCATCCATTGGACCGATTGTTTTCACGTTTCTTTAACTTTCTGTGCTCTTCTCTGGTCCGGATGGAGAAAGACCAATAGTTGCCTTGGCTGTTCACAAGCTTTTAAGAGCCCAGTCACTACTCACTGGATGCAGCATATTAGCTTTGGGGACTATGTTATGCCAAATGGCCTTGGTGTCCCCCAAGGAAATAATGTCATAATTCTTTTAAAAAAAAACATTTTATTAGGGACTCATACAACTCTTATCACAATCCATCCATACATCAATTGTATAAAGCACATCTGTACATTCTTTGCCCTCATCATTCTCAAAGCATTTGCTCTCCGCTTAAGCCCTTTGCATCAAGTCCTCTTTTTAAATGTCATAATTCTGATCCAATAATTTTGTGCCAAAGAATTTGATCTGAAGGAACTAAATCAAGGAAAGACAAAACATCGTAATGATGACAAAGGTTTTGAAGTGATCTTACTTACAAAACAAATAACAAGAAACAACTCAAAAGACTACCAACAGGGACATGGTTAAGCCTAAGCCACACAACAAGAGAAAATATTCTGCCGTGGTTAAGATGATCAACCTTAACGACACGTGTTATGAGGTAATATTAGCTAGGGAAAAAAGCAGATCACAGAATTGTGATAACTTTATTAGCAAGCAACACATACTACCGTTTATCTACATTTGTCTGATCAGGCCTGGAGTTCCCTCCCCTGGGTTGGCCAACCAGCCTTGCCACCGGACCACTCCCTGCCTCCACCCCAGGTCACACGTAAAATCTCCGTGCAATGCACTGACTTCTGTCACGGGACTGCGCTGCTCCAGAGAGGAAGGGGTGCTAAGGACAAGTGTACCTCATCCTCGGTACCTGGCAGTGACAGCACAGTGTCTGATGCATAGTAGGCAACTTAATAAATGATTGTTGAAATACCAGATCTCTCCAAACTCACTGCCACGGCGTGGATTCTTACTTGCAGGGACGCTATAGGACCGGGTGGGACTGCCCCTGTGGGTTTCCGAGAGGGTCACTGCTGGCCTTGTGGTTAGCTGCCCGATAGCGGCAGGGCTCCTGGTTGAAGTCCAAGTACACTTTAATGTAGACTATCATTGTTGCTGCGAGTTGAGCCCAACTGCTTGAGGCCCGCGTGTGCAGGGCAGGACTGCTCAGGACGACCTTCAAAGCTGAGAGCTCCTGGAAGCAGACTCCCAGCTTGTCTTCCAACTTGACTGACAATTCACTCACACCACTTGGCTTTCTGCAGTTGTTGGTGCATTCGAACTGCCCACCTCTTGGCTAGCATTTGAGTGCTTAACTGTTTGCATCACCCAGAGACTCGATACATAACAGGATGTAGATGTATATGTATATAGTGGTAAATATATAGGTAATAAAATACTTGCTATTTCAACCAAGTTCACATGTAAAATTTAGTGACATGAATTCTGTTCATCATGTTCTACAAGTGTTTTCCCATCGCGTCGATTCCAACTCATAGTGACCCGCTAGGACAGGGCAGAGCTGCCCTGTGGGCGTATGGGAGTAGAAAGTCTCCTCTTTCTCCCTAGGAGCCACGGGTGGTTCCAAACTGCTGATCTTGTGGTGAGCAGCTCAATGCGTCACCACTACGTCACCAGGTCTCACTTCCCCAAACGATTCCGGGCAGGAAACACTTTTGTTTGTGTTTTGAAATCTCCAAGGCCTCCTCCAGATGCTAATCAAATGCTCCAGGGGAAGAACACCCCTCATTTCACGTGGGTGTGCGGCGCGACCCCTGGGACCTACCAGCTTTATGGGAACCCGACATTAACACACAAGACACCACCAGACAATGTGTAATCACTGCCCCAAATTCACGTGTGAAGGAAAACAGCGTTGCAGCCACGTTAAAGAGCACACCTGAACCAATTTTAAATTTCCTTGTCAATGTGTTCTTTCTGGCCAAAGTACTGAAGCGCCTCGACAACCCTCCTGCCACTGATGACGGTGAGAAGACCCCAATGCCATTAGGACCTTGATATTGTATGTATGTATGTATGTAAGTATGTATGTATGTATGTAAGTATGTATGTATGTATGATCTTGAGCAGGTTCCTTTTTCTGGGTCTGGACAATTGGGCTTGAACTTGCTCTCTCAGGTCCTCCTGACTCCTGACAGTTTAAAATTCACAAAGGCTGGAAGTCAGACTTCTCTGGATTCTGCTTGGATCCAGGAGCATTCGCTCTGTCCTGGTCTTTGGTACAATAGAGACAAGTGCCAAGGATCAGTGGTGGGTGGGGAGATGACTTCTTGGGTCCTGGTTCCGCTGTTCCTAGAAGGAGGCTGAGGATCCAGCCCCTGTTCTTTCCAGGTGAGACCGGGGTCTGGGTGCCTCCTCCCCCCTACAGCACCCCAAGCCAAACCAGTTGTCTTCCGGTTCCTCTGACTCAAGGTGGTCCCATGTGGTCAATGTAGAGCTGTTCTGTAGAATTTTTCACGGCTGTGACCTTGGGTGGTGTGGTATTCACCCACTGGGCAGCTAACTGCAAGGTCAGCAGTGGGAAAGCACCAGCCACCCTGGGAGAGAGTGACAGGGCTTTCTGTTCCCGTGAAGAGCTACAGTCTCAGAAAGAGCGCTTATGCCCTGAGGATCACTGAGCTGGTATCGACTTGATGGCCCTGAATTGATCATTGAGGTTTGGTTTAGACCCAGTGCTTCTCAACCTCCTGATGCCGTGACCCTTTTATACAGCTCCTCATGTGGTGGGGACCCCCAGCTATCACATAATTTTCATTGCTACTTCTTCACTGTCATTTTGCTACTGTTACAAATCGGGCGACCCCTGTGAAGGGGTCACTCGACCCTCAAAGGGGTTGTGACCCCCAGGTGGAGGACCGCTGGTTTAGACCTTTCTGGAGCAGATGGACAAGCTGCTCTTCCACGGGGTCTCTGGCGGGGCCACCTTAGGGGATGGGGGTGCCTTGGGGTGAGCAGTGGAGCTCCCCAGGGGCTCTGCCAGAGATGGCAGAGGGCGTGCTCTGGTTGGCTGCACCAGGCTCCACCCGGCTGAATCTGTTGCCATAGTAGACATTCTGGTTCTTTGGGGACTAGTCCTTGATTTGTCAAGGGACACTGTTAAGGGAAGGGGTTCGTAAAATATTTCTATCTTGGACCTCCCTTCCCCCTTTCAAAGGGCGCCAGCCGTGCCCCAACCGCGCTCAGCTCCTCGAAGACAGACAGAGCCCACTGCAGGCCTGGCCCGCTGCGCCGCTGCGCGGAGCTCTCCTGGCCGCTGGGACTGGCTCTGCCCACCAGAGGGCACTCTCGAAACGAGCGACGCAGCTGGTCCCTGGCGTCGGGGGAACCTGGGACCGGTCTTTGCCAGAACATCTGGACTTACTGAAGCCAGACTGCATTTAGCTCTTCTCTACGTAAGTGATTCTCAATCTGGGTTGCTTTTTTGCCCTCTAAGGGGCCATTTGGCAGCGCCTGGGGGCATTTCTGTTTGTCACGACTGAATGGAGGAGAATAAAGCTTGGAAGTTAGACTGGGTACTGGTAGCCAGAGGGACCGCTACACATCCTTATGCACAGGACAGCTCCCCCCGCCAAGGACTACCCAGCGTCACGTGTCAATACTGCCAAGGCTGCAAAGTTGTGCTCGACTTGCATCCATTGCCGGCAGTCCACAGGGTACCACCAGGAAGTTGAAATCCCTGGAGTCAGCTTTCAGTCTCCCACTCCACGGGAAGATTCCCGAGTAATGACCTCAAAGCTGTTTTCACGGCCTGAAATGTGGAGAACCACTGAAGCGGGGGGAGGGGGACACAGAGGATCCCCGCTCCAGAGAGAACCCCTGTCCCGGGGGCTGGCCTCTCCGAACAGAACTCCAGCTCAATGACCATGCAATAAAAGTTCTCCGTGTGCCAGCAGACAACACCGTTCTTTGTCTCCCAAACTGGGCAGGGAGATGGCAAAGCCCTGGGGGAGGGGCTGTGGCCCAGAGAGCAAGTGACAAACAGCTCTCACTGGACACCTGGCATCTCTGGGAAGAGAGACTTTGGGTCCCCTTTTCTTGGCACCTGGGGGAGCGGAGGTGGGGCAACCTGAATCAAGGGCACGCATAGACCCTTTCTTCCAGATTCACCCAGCTCAGAAAGCTCGGGGCTGTAAGCCTTGCCAATCTCAACCTGCCTGTGCGGCGAGGCCCTAACTTTGCCCCACTCCGGGGCTCTCCTCCATGCCAGTCGGGAGAATGGTGTATCGGCTATGAAGAAGGGCGAAGAGGCCACTGAAAGCAAAATGACCTCAGAGACACGCACGTAGACACACACCTACTCTGCCGAGAGGGGCAGGACAAGTTATGGGCAAAGGGGCGGTCTGGCCTCCCTCCCCCACCCCCTCTAGCGTTTGATGCACAGTCTAGGAAGGAGATGGAGCCTAACTCCCGGACCTAGGATTGGCGGCCTAGGACCTTCTTGTTGGTTTCCATCAAGTAGGTATTTCGATTGGGCTTATCGCTTGGTGTCCTTGGCTCCTGTTGGCATTTCCTTGATTGAGCAAAAGACCATCCCTCTCGGTACCCCACCTCCCCAGCCACCCAGTGTGCCCCTTGTCATTCTCAGACCTGGGAGCAGAGGAAGAGGACCCCCTCCTAACACCCTCCTTTCTTACTCCACACCCTGCAATCCTGCCCAGCTGGCCTCTCTGGGCACCCAAGTGGCATCCAGTGCGCCTCCCGATCTGCTTTGAGCTCCTTCCCTGGAGGCTGGTTCCCCATCTCAGTCAGGCGGCTCCAGTGTTACTCCTTCAGGCCTCCTCCCTGGGAGCAGGGCAGGTGAAGCGGGGGGAGTCTGATACCTAGACTTCTGGCTTGGCTCCACGCCGTAGGCCCTCCCTCAGTCCCAGCTGCCTTTCTGTGACAATCTTAGGTTGTGTCTAGCTCCAACTCAGGACAGAGGACCAGAGGAGGCAGCAGGGGCCGGGCCCACTAGAGGCAGGCCATCGGCAGAAGGCGGCAGAAGGCAGTCTCCCAAGAGGGCATTTTATTGGAGGTATGCAGTGGAGGATGACCCACAGAGAGAAGGCCTCCCCAACTCTAGGCTGAGAGGAATTTGGGTGAGAAATTGGAGTGCCTGCATGGATCGGGAGCTCCCTGGGTCACAGGAATCAGAGGGGATGGAGGAACACCCAGGAGGAGTCAACGAGCAAGGGTGACTAGTCCAGAGGAGGGTGGGCCTCTGAGAGGACAGGGGGTGGGTGGGTGGGGGCTGGAGTTGTCTTGGCACTTTCAAAGTAGTTGAACCCCTCCACAACCTAGACCCTTAATTCCCCACCCCCACAACTTGATTAAATTTGGAATCACATTTAGACCCCTATCCACCCCCCAGGACAAAGTAGAAATGGACAAAGCCCCCTGTGGGCTGCTGAGCCGGTACATCTTTATGGAAGTGAAGAGCCTCTTCTTTCTTTCCAGGAGCGGCTGGTGGTTTCATACTGTCGACCCTGTGATTGGCAGCCCACCAGGAACCCACTGCACCCCAGGGCTCATGGAGGTGTGGGAGACTTCGGATGAAGCAAACCTTACTCCCCTCCCCTCAAGAAAAAAAAAGAAAGATTACGAGGATCCTGTCAACCACAACCTCTTCCAACCTGACACCAAAGAACTAGATGGGAGGGCGGGTTGGAAAGGGGGAACCGATTATAAGGATCTACATGTGACCTCCTCCCTGGGGGATGGAAACAGAAAAGGGGGTGAAGGGAGACGTCGGGCAGGTCAAGATATGACAAAATAATAATTTATAAATTATCAAGGGTTTATGAGGGAGGGGCGAGAAGGAAATGAGGGGGAAAAATGAAGACCTGATGCCAGGGGCTTAGGTGGAGAGCAAATGTTTTGAGAATGATGAGGGCAATGAATGTACAAATGTGCTTTACACAATTGATGTCTGTATGGATTGTGATAAGAGTTGTATGAGCCCCTAATAAAAGGATTTAAAGAAGCAGAAAACAACAAAAAGAGAACTAGATGGTCCCTGGCTACCACTGTTGATGGTGAGGACCAGGGACATGCTGGAAAGTCCGGTTAGAATGGAGAAAGAGTGGACCAAAGCTCAAATCCATAAAAAAGCAAGCAAACAAAGCCAGTAGTTCCGACCGACTTGATTAACAGAGACTAGAGGGACTTCTAAGACTGTCACCTGAAGATCCTCTTCTAATCCAGATCGGAAGCCGTTCCTGAGGTCCCCACCTTTCAGCGAACTATTAAGGGGGGGGGGGCACACGAAACAAGCAGTAACACCTGTGGGACACTGGATGGCCAACGTGTACCCAGAGCAAAGGTGAGGCGGCCCGGAGGGGCAGAGCGAGTGGGTGGAGAGGAAGGGGCAGATGGGTGGCATTGGCGAAGTGACACCATGCAGGAAGCGTGGGTGCGTGTAATCACTGCCATGAGACATTGGGGGTGGGGGAGCAGTTGAATGAGAATCTAAGTTGCAAACTTTTCCTTAAAACATTATCAATGTGAAAAACAAATAGCATCTTCGTAATCCGATTAGCAATTTGGGGGAGGAGCAGCACCTTGTTCCGGTTGTCCTAGCCACCCCCCCCTCCAGACACTCCTCTCCCTGCACCCCTCACCCCTTCCCCTGCCTTGGGTCCAACTGCACTTCTTTAAATTCTCCTGCCCTGGAGACCCAGTTCTGCCAGGGGTGGGGGCTGGAAAGTGCAAAGTCAGAGGGTGCTGGAAAAGGGGAGGGATGGAGTTGGGGGACACCCCCCACCCTCTTCGCCTTGCCCTTTCCAATTAAGGAGGATCCAAGGGCCATGCTGCTTTGAAAGCCTCCAGACTGGGGGAGGGAGGGCTTTCCTCCCCAGTTCTGAGGACTGAGGCCTCTGGGGAGAAGCTCTCCCGGGCACTCTGACTCCCCTTTGACTCCTTTGGCCCCACTGCGGGATCAGGCTTCCCCCCAAGCCCCTCTGGCATGAGGGACAAGAGCCCTGGGAAATGCTGGACCCCCGGGGAGCAGTTGGGGTCTGGGAGAAGGGTCTCTAGCTTGGAGGCCCCCAGGAGCTGCTGCTCCGTGGGGGGTGGGGGCAGGAGGGGTCCGGAGAGGCGGGCCCAGTCAGCCGGGAGAAGGGGCGTTAGTGGAGGGGCGAAGGCGGCAAAGCTAGGCATCTCTTCTTGTAGGTTTCCAAAGTGGCAGCAGGGACCCAGCCGGCATGGGACTGGGGCAGGTCCAAGGCCTAGAGACAGACAGACAGACAGAGAGAGAGAATCACAAGGAGACACCCCTCTCTCCTCTCAACACTGTCCTCAGGGGACACTGGACACCCTGGCTCTGTTCCCCTCCCACCCCATTCCTTTTCCCTTTCTTTGGCTTCAAGTCTCATCGGAGATGCCATTTCTGTGGGCAGCCCAGGTGGGAACCCTCTTGTCAGTGCCCACATCCTCCTTGCCTTCCCCAGGGCGCTTAGCCCTGGTCCGTCATCTGCACGGTTATTTACTGTCTGCGCCCGCAGCCTGGGAGGGCAGGGACTGTACCTGTTGATTCTCCCTGGGTCTCCCGCCCCCAGCCCGCCCAGTGAGTGCTCAATAAAAATCTGTTGACTGAATGAAGACATTCTTTGCCTTAACTCAACAGGACCATTCTTCCCCTCCAGTCCTGCAGCAAAGGGCTCCCTTGCCAGCCCGGTTAGGCAAACAAGCCTTGGGCTGGTCTTTTACTGTCTCTGGCCTCAGTTTCTTCATCCATAAAACCACCTCTCTATCTACTGCTGTCTGTCCTCTGGGGGGAGGGGAGGGGGGCAAATGGCTTCACACGCTCACCGAGAAGGCCAAAGGGTCAAGTCTGCCCAGAGGCGTGCCTTGGGAAAAGCTCTACTTCCGAGAAGTCATTGGCCACTGACAGCCCTGTGGGGCCCAGTTCTGACACAGGGCTCCCCACACGTTGAAATAGACTGGGGAGCAAGCGGTGAGCCCAAGATCTGATGACATAACCACTTGGAAGGAGCCTGCCGCACAAGGCTGTGGACCTGAGGCCTGTGGAGTGAGCCCAACTGGCAGGGCCAGAGCCCTCGACCACCCTCCTGTAAGCGATTCCTTCCAAGGCCATCCTATTCTAGTGTCCACATCCCCGGTGCCACCCCCAGCTCTGGGACCCCACAGTAGGGACATTCAGCGCGGGTCCCTGAAGAGGATGATACAGCGTGTCATGCCAGTTTCTATATTTCAAAGAGCTTAACCGCGGTTCCAGAGTGTTCAACAGAAAGAGCCGGCATCTGGGCATTTGACAGGAAACTATCAGTCCCGGTGGTCGCAGGTGTCTTCTAAGGGAACGAATGTGAACAGCGGCACTGGCCTGGGGTTCAGAAGGGCTCGGGAAGCGGGAGAGGTGGGATCGGTGAGGGGCGGTGCATGACCAGCACTGCGTTCAGTGACATGAAGCAAATGGGTCTGAACTGCTGAAGGGAAAACTGATCTGCTCTGTAAACTTTCACCCGGTTCCCAATAAAGAGTTTCAGAATAGCAGCAACGACTGGGCAGACAAATGAATTATTACCTAACACACCCAGTTTATCTTAATAGGAAGCATATTTCTGAGGTTGGCCTGATGACGAGAAAAAACAGTCAACATGACAACCCCCACCCCCTGCCCAGGAGAGAAAGCCTGGAGCCCCTGCCCCCACAGTGTATGCTCTCTCAAGGTCACTGTCCTTTTCCTTGAGTTCTCAAGGAGGGGGGACAGGGGTGTGTGTGGGGGGGGGGCCTCCCTTGGCTCCAGGTCAGGGCCAGCTTCTTTAGAGAGCTCAGCCCAGGAGGGCTGTCTGTGGAAGGAGTCCTTCTCTCTCACCCATTCCAGATACCAGTCCTTCTACTTCCTCTCTCCAACTCAACAGCCTTGGCCGCTCTACTGCCCGGAAGCAGATTCCTTTCTTGGCCCCAAACGTTCAGAGTGGGGGTGGAGGAGAGGGGCTGGCACAGCCTCCTGGAGTCTCATTCCACAAGTGGGGCATGCGGCTGCTACTCACCTCCCAGTGACCTACACCCGTCATGTCCCTTGGGGCCTGGGCATAGGCAGGGCCTGTGTGCGCACCTGCAGAGGGCAGGGAGGCACCTGGGGAATAGCCCTCTGGAAGCTGGGCTTCAGGAGGGAACACACTCTCCCCCTCTCATAGTTTCCCAAGGAGAGATGCTTTGTGCCCCAGGCATTCCCAGAGCTGGGAGGGGGCAGGTGGGCGTGGAGAACAGCAGGGCTGTTCAGGTGCTGTTTAGCTCCAGGCTGCCAGACTGGTGGCCAGGCAAGTTCCAGCAAGCCCTGGGCCGCCGCACACATGCACGCATGCACCTGGGAGGCACTCATGGGGGCCCAGCACCAGACACCGTGCATTCGCTGGCAGGGTCTGTGCTGGAGCTTTCCTGTGGCTGGGCTGAAATTGCCTGGTGAGGAGGGGCCTCCTCTGCCGAGCCTTGAGTTGGTGGAGAGTCTTTGCGACAAACTCTGATTTTTCTCTCTTCCCAGCTTATGGCTCTGGGAAAACAGACCTCTGCTTCCATTTCCACCCTCCTGTCTGCCTCCATCACCAGGTGCTGCTCCCTTGGCCCTCTCCCAGCTCTTCTTTGTCGCCCCAGGGCCTTTGCACCCACTGTTCTCTCTGCTTGCTGCGTGCTTCCCATTCCCTCTGAGCTAATGTGACACCTATTTATGTGTTGGGTGGCAGCTCAAATGTCCCTTTGTCAGGAGAGTCTTCCCTGCTGCCCTTCGCCTGAACTCATGTCTCTCCAGCAGTTAGCACAGGTACCATGAGAGATTATACATCGGATGTCTGCTTCCCTCCCCACCCCCAGCTACAGACTCTGCACAGCTTGTCTCGCTCACATGGGGGCCTCCAGCCCCTAGGGCAGTGGCTGGTACACTATGCAGGAGGTCATTAGCTATCTGTCAAAAGAAGAAATGAAGGAGTGAAAGAGTGAATGAACCACGGAACCCTCCCAATCTCTCTTCAATGGGGTCCCCTTCTTCACCTCAGGAGGAGAGGCCTTGCCTTGGGTCTGACCTCCATCACCTAGCCTCCCAACCCCAGCCTTACACCTCCTGCACCCAGCCTGGATAATCTTTAATAGACGAAAGTCTCTCCATCCAAAGAATAAAATCCGTTCCCTTAGCATGGTTTCTGAAGCTGCTGGAGAGTGGATACCTGTTTCCCTTGCCAACCTCACCTCCTACTTTCCCTGCTTGTGCCACCCCATCATGCAGACTCTTCTCCAGTCAGGGCAAACAGTTCCCCGGATTGGCTAGATCTAGGTGCTCATGAATGCTGCTTCTCCGCCCGGCTGGCTCTCTCCACCTTCTTCTCTGCACCTCTGGAAGCAGGTGGCACTTACTAGAGTCGCAGTGCCCGTCAGTGGCTGCTGCCTGCCAGACTCGGAGAACCCTGAAGGGCAGTGTTCAGCCTGAACTGCCAGCCTGACCAAGAGCTGGTGCTCAATAAATAGGCGAGGAATGAATCGGTGACTCCGAGGAGTGCCTGCCTCATGGCCCATCACTCATAGCCTCAGTTGGAGAATTCCCCCTCTTCCGGTTCAGATGCCCTGGGTCATGGCCCATGCCCAGCACTCACGGAGATCGCTGCTGCTGCTCCCCTTCTTATCCCCAGAGACCCCCAGGGATCCTCGGGGGGTCCGCTGCCCAGCCAGCTGCTCCACCATGGCCCGGTGAGTGAAGAGCATGCTCTGGAGGAGCTGAGGAATGAGGCGACATCAGTGTGAAGGCGGGATCGCTCTCCCTGGCCCTCCTATTGGTGCAGAGTGGGCAGCCCAGGGGGTGGTCAAATAATTGGTGCCCAGATATTACCCAAGCTTTCAGATGGCCTGGACCCTCACCCCACAGAGCCCTCAGCCCTTCCCTCTGGTCCCCCTGTAGAGGTGATGCCCACACAGAAGGCACCGTCCTTTCTCATGGGTGGGGGCTGCACCATGTAGATGGTTCCAGATTGCGACCATCATGTCTGCCCTGAGCCCGCAGGGACTTGGGTGCAGAAGGGGAGGAACATCAGAGCGAGGCTGGTGGCCCCTGAGGCTGAGGGAAGGCTGGGGGGTAGGGGGGCAGGTCTGAGGATAGGTGGTGGCCTGCATACCTACCTCACTCTGTACGCCCATGGGCACCAGGGCTGGCCGGCACAGTGCAGGGGCTCCCATCAGCAGGTGGGGCGCTGGCGGAGCCCGAACCTCCCACAGAGGATAGTTGACCACGATGAGTTTGCTGAAGTTGAACTTGTAAGTGAACCTCTTGCCTTTGGTCTTGTGCAGGATCCTCTTATTATAGTAATACCTGGATGGGGAGTCCGAGGGCAGAAACAGAGCGTTGGCCCAGTGGGCAGAAGGGAGCCTGTGACCCAGGAGACCCAAGGCAAAGAACCAGGTGCTTACACACACCTGGGAGCATCTCCCCCAGCACTGGAGGGATGTGAACTGGAGGGGTGGGAGGATCTACCACCTCAGGTTTCCCACGCTGCCCCTCTCTGGCCACTGCACACCCGACTCTTCTCACCTGAGGGCCCGGCTCAGCTTGTCATAATTCATCTGCGGTTTGCACTTCCTGCGGCCCCAGAGGCGGGCCACCTCGTCTGGGTCCTTGATGACAAACTCCCCGTACTCGCCCTGCTGCCAGGCGATGACATGGCGGAACTCTTCCTTCTGGAGCAGCTCCAGGATGAAGTGCCACAGCTGGATCTGCCGGGAGCCTGGGGATGACTCGGCTTTGTAGGCCCAGTCGGGGAAGGCCAGGCCTGGAGTGGAGAGGGGAGTGTGGGGTGCCAAGGCTCTGCTCTGAAGCCCCAACCCCCAGAGTGACACACCAGGCCACCCATGAGGTCATGGAGGGAGCCCTGGGAAAAGGGCTCACCTGAGATCCAGTAGTTGCTGGGGACAGAAGGGACCCCCTCGGCCAAGCAGCTGCAGTGCATGGTCCACTCGGAGGCCGAGGGCTGTACCTGGACTGGGGACAAAATGACAACCACTTAGGTGGAAAGAGGATCAAGGAGGCGGAGGAGAGACAGACAGAAAAGGTAGTAGGGCAGGAAGGGAGGTCTAAGGAGGGAATAAGAAGGCTGAGACAAGGTCAGGAAGGAGAAAAGAGAGGGAAATGATGAGCCAAGGGGAGACAAGGCAGGAGAGAGGGGTTCGTGTCAGGAAACCTCCTGAGCCCCGAGCCATCCCCAGCCTCCTCAAGGCCCTGCTGACTGACCCAGGACACCTAGCTTGGGGCTGAACCACTTACATAGATGGCTAGAGAGGAAGGCACAGGGTCCTATAGCCTGCCCCCCGCTGGGTATTTACACAGAGAATGGGATCTCTTCTCCGGGCTTAAGGGGATTGGGGTTTTCCCCCAAGAGAACAGAATATGCAATTACGCGGGCTCTTTGTAAACCTTGAGTGGAGAGGAGGTGACCAATGGGATCCATGCCTTTAAGAATTCATAGGGATGTCGAAACAGAAATCAAGGGTTCTTGCTTTAGTACAAGGAGAGGCGCCCTGGTGGTGGTGTTAAGTGCCAGGTCAGTGGTTCAAACCCACCAGCCTCTCTGTGGGAGAAAGATGAGGTTATCTGCCCCCACTCTATGCAGGGTCTCCAAGAGTCGGAGTGGAGTTGATGGCGATGGGTTTGGAGGCTAGGGCATAAAAAAGGCTCAAAGCCTGTCCAGTGACTTAAGAACAGCCAGTGCAGCCTGGCTGGGTTTCTATCGGGCACCTCAAGGCAACAAGGGAACGGAGCAGATGCCTTCCGGCTCTGGGTTTCCATCTTTTAGGAGGGAGCCCTGTTCTCAACTCGAACTTATTCGATACAGGTTTGGGTGGCATATCTGGAGTAGCTGCTACACTTTACAGGTGAAGCTCAGCGAGGGACAGTGACCTGATCAGACACCTATGTGTAGCCACCTCAAAGTCCAGAGCCGCCCTTCTCAACTCTCAACGCACAGCACTTTCTCGTAAACATCCTGGCCTTAAGGCTTTTAAAACACCGAAGATGGCAACGCTTCTCAAACTCCCCTGTGCGTAAAGACCACCTGAGGCTCTCTGTAACATGCACGAGTCTGCTTCAGTAGGTCTTGATGTTGTCCTTGGAGAAGGGCATCATGCTTGGGAAAGGAGAGGGGCAGCGGGAAAGAGGCAGGCCTTTGACAAGCTGGGTGGACACAGTGGCTGTAGCCGTGGGGCCCGCCTTCACAGTGACTGCGAGGATGGTGCTGGGCTGGGCAGTGTTTCGTTCTGTTGCACACAGGGACGCTCGGGGTCAGAACCGACTGGACAGTACATAACCACCGCCGCCACAAGATGTGGCGGGGCTCGTCTGGCCCTTCTAGTGAACTCTGAGTTCAAGGCTGATGCAGCTGGTCTGAAAGATACAGTGAAAAGAGGCTGTCAGTATTGTAAAAGGGAATCGAGGTATCCTGGACACCTCAAGGGGCCCTGGTGGTGACGTGGTTACGCGTTGGGTGCTAGCAGCCAGTTCTACCCTGCCCTGCCCTGTAGGGTCACAATGAGGCTGCATCGATTCGATGGCAACAAGTTTGGAGTTAGCTTTTGGGCACCTCAGACTGGAAGACCCTCTGCACTTGACCCACCTCAGGTCATCTTGTCCCTTGCTCTCGCCCAGGGAACACTCAAGGACAAGGAGGTCAAATGACAAAGTGACTTAGACAGGAACATTGGGGGAGGTGGAGGTGTCCCCAGTCTAGCTTGAGCCCCAAGCATCTCCTGAAGCAGGCCAGCAGAGGGGGCCGTGCAGGTGAGCAGGCCCATGACCACTGCATCTGAATAAAGAGGTTATTCCGCCCATTCCTGTCTTCTCACTAACAGTGGACATTCCACCACCCTCATCTGGTCTCTTTTCTCCTTCTCAGAAGCAGCCATTCCCCCCCCCCCCCACTTCTCCCATCTTCCTCTCTTGTCCTGCTCCTTGGGGACAGGAGGGAGCCCCTCAGCCAAGCAGCTGCAGTGCACGGTCCACTCGGAGACCAAGGGGGCTGTACCTGGACCTGTGTCTAACTTCAGGTGGATTGGCCGCGCCACAACCTAGCCTTTGGGAAGTGGCTTCGGAGACAGGGTATCCAGGACCCAAGGTTGTTTCCTGGAGATAGCTGAGAGAATTCCAGTAGCTTGCCTCAGAGCCTGCTGGATCCAAGGGTGTTTCCTGCCAGGAAGGACATGAGATCTCAGGGTAGACTTGGGGTCCGGCAAGGAGATAGTGATGATACCCACCAGTTTCCCGGCACCCAGTGCGCCCTGCATGCACTGTGCTCAGGCCTGTCGTCCAGGCAGAGAGCGCAGCCCTGAGAGGTCACACAGTGAAAGAGCAGGGAACGGGACTTTAATTCAAGATCAATCAATCGTGTCTAGTCACAGTTGTCAGGTGCCAAGGTCTTCCTCTCGAAAGGGAAAAAACGAAACCAAACAAAGCACCCAAGACCCCCAGACCCGAGTTGAGTTCACCAGTAGGTGAACTCAAGTCTCCTGGTTCCAGTTCTGGTTCTGAGTGCTAGCTGCCCACACGGCCCCGAGCCTCCTCCGCCCTGTTTGCCAGTCTCGCTGGGACCTCCAGGTCACCGGGGAGTTTGCTAGCTCTGGATGTGGAAATCGACGCTGTTGAGCAGCCCTGCCAGACCTTTCCCTTCAAAGCCTCCTCTTTCTTCAGGAATTCCCTGAGCCCACACTGTGGGAGCCCCAGGGAGGAGAGCAAAGGTCCACATTCAGCGCAAAGAACGGGCTGGGCTGACCGGCACTCCCTGGGCTTCCTTTGGCCCTGCAGCTGGGGTTGACCTTGCAGGACAGGGCGGCCTGCCCACTCTGCCTCCCAGGACCCTCCCAGCTCCTGGTGGAACACTGTAGCCTACCCCAAGTGGTAACAGGCTCCATACAGCCCCTACAGCCACCATGGCGAGGCGGTGGTGGTGGTGGGAGGGGTGGGGGTAAGAGTGACCCGGGGTTCATGGAATGGCCTTAGAGCAGGAAGAGTATTGAGACCATAAATCAAAAGGGAGCATAACCCAGTCTTGAGGGATCAGAGTTACTCTTAAGCAAATCACTCTGTGCTCCCCCGGAGGAAAGCTAAGGCTTTACAGGCCTCCCTCGTGGACATGGCCGCTTCCCGCCAGTCGGCCGCAATAAAGCCAGTCACACACATTTCCCACTGGTTATAAAAGTCGGGTTTGCACTAAACTGCAGTCAATGAAGGAGGCCTGGTGGCACACTGGGCTCCACACTGGCCTGCTGATCACAAGGTCGGTGGTTCAAACCCAACAGCCACTGTGTGGGTGACGGATGGATGGCGCCATCTGCTCCCATCAAAATCGGGTGTCTCAGAAACCCTCAGGAGCAAATTTAATTTGTCCTGCCGAGTCACTAGGAGTTGGGATCGACTCGGTGGCGGTGTGCGGGGTGGTCTATTTATCAAGTGTGCCTCCGCATTATGGAAACGTTTGGACTCTCACGAGGACTTCCAAAATGCGGTGCAAAGACACGAAGTGAGCATGCGCTGATGGGAAAATGGCGCCGGTGGACTTGTGCACGCAGGGTGCCCACACGCCTTCAAGTTGCCGAGAGAGCAGTAGCTTGCACAGCCCAATAACGCGAGGCTCGCCTGTAGCAGCACGCGAGATGGCGATAGTCATCATTGCTGCCACGCTGATTACCAACAATACAGCTAATCCCCTAAACCAATATAAAGGCTCATTACAACGGATATAGGTTTAAAGTCATTGCTTAATAGGAGTAACGTAGATAAGGGATAACAATAGAGATTGAGCCCCAAGTTAGGGCTTGGAGCCATAGTTTATGTACAAAGCAGAGTTTGCATTTTAAAGATTTTAGTGACTACAAAGTGGGCCCCTATCATATGTATACCTGGCACTGGGCTTGGCTGTTTTTCTTTTTTTCCACACGCTGTTTCATTCAATCTTCACAATAACCCATCGCGGTGGTATTGTCTCCATTTTGCAAACTGAGGAAATTAAGGCTCAAAAAGACGACGAGACTTGCATAAGATGCCCGTCCAGGTCCAAGCGGCGGAGCCGGATGGGAACAGGTCTGTCTGACTTCAGTCTGTGCTGTAATCAGTCCATGGGTGCAGGAAAGGTGAGGATGAAGCGTCTTGGAAGCAGACGAGGAGGCTGGCAAGAAGCCCTGGGCCCTGACCCAGGCCTTCTAGTCTGAACCTAAACTCTAGGCTCTTGGCCAGAAGAAATGATGGGCAGAGGCCCCAGGAAGCCAGAGGACAGGGCACTGAGCAACAGCTCTGTGAGAATGGCTTGGAAAGAGGGAGGGCCCAAGACCACGCACGGCCGCACCAGGCCAAGGGGAGCAGGTGGAAAATCACTCTGTCCTTGGGCCTTCTGTGTAGCTGTAGCTGGACTGACCCCTTAGTCTGAATAGATTGGACCCAAACAGTACTTTTCGGTGGCCCTTGATGGATTCCGTGGGAAAACGGGGTTGTTAGTAACAAAGGTGGAGGGAGAAAGGGAGAGAGGTGACAGAAAGTCAAGAGTGATGGAGAGAGAGAGAGAGAGAGAGAGAGAGAGAGAGAGAGAGAGAGAGAGAGAGAGAGAGAGAGAGAGAGAGAGAGAGAGAGACTGAAAGCTGGCCCCAGGACTGAAGCATCGGAAGGGGGAACACCAGCCGCGAGCGAGCGGCTGCTGAGGCGGAGAAGACCCTCAGTCAGTGGGCGTCTGCGGAGGGGAAGTCTTATGCTTGTTAGCACTGAGCCACTGCCGAGCGCCCAATCTCATTAGGAGCCTCTGGTCTCTTCCCTGGCGCTCAGCCAGTAGAGTGGGGTTAGCCCTGAGCCCTTTCTTAATGCTATTAGCTAAAGCTGCTTAGGTAGGAGTGCAAAGATGCGCCTCCCCCGCCCCCCAACAAAAAAGAGGGACAACATCAACCACCCTTTCTCTGGAGCATTTGCGAGGAGGGGCAGGAAGGGGAAGCCCTTTCTTCTCTACCTCCCTTCCCTTCACCCCTGGCATCATGCTCCTCTTTAGGTCGCAGACCACCACCCAGAACTTCCCTGCCTTGGGCACAGAGGACCCCTTCTTGGGTGCTGGTGCGTGGGAATCCTGCCAGCGGATCCTCTTCTCCCTCTTCGCGCCAGCCCTGCCTTCCTTCCATGGCTCCCTCCCCGCAGGCTCCAGCTTGACCCCAGAGGGCTCAGGTGACAGCCCTCCTTCTCCTGGGGGTGGGGTAGGGGTGGGGTCCTCAGCCGGATTTGAGACCACCCACACGCCCTCCAAGCCCCGCCCCTTGCAGGCCTTGGCCTTGGCCTCCGCAGTCCCAGGGGAACGTGGGATTTAAAAGGTTTGTGGAATTCCGTGGCGCAGAAACCCAAAGCCAAACAGCCCACCCCCCAACCCCAGATCTGTCATGCTAGGCAGCTGAAGGTCAAGGGGAAAGTCACGCATCCCCCTCCCCCTCTGCAACACACACACACACACACACACACACACACACACACACACACATCATCTGTAGGAGGAGTGTCTGAGACCTGGCTTCCAGCTCTGCCCCAACAGAACTCTTCATCCATGCATCCATCGCTCTTTCACTCTTCAGCCCATTTCCTCCTCCATCATTCCTGCCCCTCAGCTTTCCTCTGAGTCCCTTCAAGCCTAGAGCCAGTGTCTGGCTGCCTTTCTAGTTATAAACAGCCCGTGGTTTTCCAGACTCAGTCACTGCAAAGCTTGGTTGACACATCTTCGGGTCACCCATGCCCCTGGCCTTTCTTGCTGTCACCATCACCTTTGGTGGACGTGTTTTGACAGTCTGTTGTCCCTCGGATTCTCCCAGCCTCTCCTGCTTCTGCCTACAGGTCATTGGCGCTGTCCCTAGCTGCCTTGCCTCCTCTGGACGGCTTGTTCTCTTGGGCTCCCAGATGCCCACGCAGCCCTGACCTCTGTTTTGCAGCCTCTGTCATGTCTCTCACCACCCCTTTCTGTTTTCTTGTCTTTCCTTCTGTCTGTCCTCTGCCCCTGCCTGCCTCTCACCCAAGCTTCAGCACCGGAAATTCAACGGAGCCTTCAAGCTGCCCACCCCTGGGCTCTACCAGCCCCACCTCTCCACCCCCACTACCTGGTTCCCTAAACCTTCCCGGGTGGGAACCCTCTGCCTGAGTTTTTTCCCTCTTCTTCCCATCAGCGGTGCCCTGGGCATCCCCCTGCCTGGACAGCCCCGAGGTTTTCCTATTCCCCCCACCCCCCTCCAAGGTACAAAAAATCCCTTCCAGAAGGGACTGAGGTGGCCGAGGAGCTGGTGGGGGAGAGGAAGTGAAAGCTATGAGGTTGCTGAGCTGGGGTGACTTGGCAGGGCCCAGTCAGCCATAAGCAGATAGGACCCAGGAGTTGTCCGTGGGCGTCTGAGGCGGCTCTTCCCAGCTGGAGGCCTCTGACATCTTCGGACTCAATCCCCAGCCTGTAATCCCCTGTCAGCTTCCAGCCCCAGCCACAGTGCTTGCTTGCCCTCAGCCCCAGTCTGAAGAGGAGCTCTTACTTTTGCTTCCAGGATGCCCAAGTCCTACGTTGCTCCATCCCTAGCTCTGGGACCTAGCCCCATTGGGGTCCCACTGCCGGGTCTTAGAAGGGAAGTGGCAAGTAGCACTCTCAGATGCTTCCTTGACCACCTTTCTCTTGGATCCAATGGGAAAGGACAGGACCTCTCTCTGCCACAGGGATGTCTGTGCCTCTTCAGTCTGAATCTGTCCTACAATTGCAGGGCGGTGTGGGGGAGCTCACAGACCTCAGATCTAGTCCTAGTTCTCTGCCAGGAGTCTGAGGAAGGTCAGTTGGTTGGGGTGGGGGTGGGATAGGGCCCAATGCCCTCATTCATGAGAGAATTCAGTTCAGTTTCATCCCACCCATCCCTGGTAATCCTCTGCTCTCCCCTGCTCCTGTCCGTCAGAGGAAGGAAGAGGAGCTGTTGGATCCCTATGCTCCAAAGCCCACAGCCTCCCTCACCTCCCTCTGCCCCACAGGAGCCACCTGCTTGATGCCCAGTCTTCCCCTGTTGCCCTTCAACGTGAGCCACACAGGACGGCAGCCCCGAGCTCACTCTCATGCAGGGCCTGGGAATGGCTGAGGTCATCCATTCAGCCCTCCAGAGCTCAACTTGACCCCACTGATCCCAGGAGTCCTACCTTCCCTGGTGAGCCAGCACCTAACCACAGCTGTGTCCCATCTGGGGAGGAGAGCCTGCTGCCAAGCTGGGCCCTCCGTCTTCATGCTGTCTCTTGTGGGTGCCAAGGCCCCCACTTGGCTCTGCTCTGATTGCCCTTGCTCCGGAGCCTGGCTTCTAGCTGCCCCACACCTGGAGGGAAGAGCCCTACCACCTGCTAGGCTGTTCAAGGGGGCTTTGGGGCTGCTCCAACTCCATACAGAATCCATATCTCCTGATCACCCCACCCCACTTGTCCCCCAGCTGGCTCACAGCCACTGGGGCGGGTTGGGGTGAGGAAGGGCCCCCCTGCAGGGGCAGGGCTCTCCTCCCCACCAGCCCCAGCGACAGCTCTGCCACCGGAGTCCCTTACCTCAGAGCAGCTGCAGTCCCGCTCCCTCTGGCTCCTTCTGGCGCACTCTTCGACCAGCGACCCCCTCGCTCATCACACACTGCGTTAGGGTTACTTAAAATGAGAGTGGGATCTCCAAGCTCCCAGGGGAACTGATGTGGTTTTCAGACAATAGCATTAACCCTTCAGGGGCCAGCACCACCACTGTCCTGCTCCCCCTCCCAGGCGCCCCCCACCACGGTCAGGGGTGGAGTGGGAGGGAGTGTTTAGCCTTGGTCCTTTGCATGCAGAGCCTGCTCTGGGGACAGATGGCTTCTAAAACAACTGGCCAAAAGGGGCATGAAGATTGGGTTCCCCTTCTTCAGCCTCAGGGGAGAGGAGGGTGGGCTGCCTGGAAGTCCTTCCAGTTGTCTACCCTCTAACTTTCCCATGATAAGTCAGGCTTTCTCTCATGGAGTTGCTTGTGGCCAGCGGGTCTGAGCTGGGAAAAGAATCTCCCTTCCACATCCTCTGACTCTTAACACCACTGCATTGTGAGTTTGTCCTCTGAGCCCCAGGCCCCTGCTCTCCCTACAGACTGATGCTGGATCGCTATGGTTTGTAATTTGTCCTCTCCACTTCAAGGATTAAAACAATACTGGTCGTTTACCCAATCTCCTTGCTCTAAAGAGAATTTTTAAGCATTTAACATGTCGCAAGAATGATGATGGCAACAAATGTACAAATGTGCTTGACACAATGGATGGAGGTATGCATTGTGATAAGAATTGTACGAACCCCCAATAAAATGATTTAAAAATCAAACAAAGACATGTCGCTTTCCTCTTCTAGCTCTAGAAAGTGACCACCCCCACTCTCTTTTTAATAGGACTACAAGTTAGACAGTAGGAAGAACTTCCCACACGTGGGTAGACATAGGAGTTTTCTGACTCTAAGGAGAAGGCAGGGACCCAGATTGAGGAGAGGATTCTAGAAATAGACTGGGAAGGGGATGGAGGACTTAGGCGAGGACTTTGGGAGAGGCGTATCAGGGGAGCTTGCAGGAGGGTGAAGGTGGAAGGGCAGACTCTGGTTTTGAAGGCCGGGGAGCACAGCCGCCCTAGAGCCCATCAGGCTGATGTCCAATCACCCCACCCTGAGCAGGGAGAAGATTGATGGGTGTCATTGGGAGAATCAATATGATTTTCTCTTTTCTTTTTCTTTTTTTAAAATCCCCTCTATGAGAGGCCAAGCAGCCCCCTCACCCCACCCCTCCCTCATTACACTGCCCTCCACCCCTGCCACCTCCAGCCTTGTGCTGATGGAGATGGGAATGGAGGGCCATGGAATTAAATTCTGGGGGTTGTTTTCTGGTTAAATCAACCGAAGCTAACATGATGGAAAGGTGAGAGAGAAGGGCTGATTGATGGGGAGACAGGAGCCGGGGGCCACGTAGAGAGGGTCCTGGTGGGAGAGGCAGGGTGGGCAGAGAGGAACGGGGCTACAGAGGGAGGGGTCTGCAGAACGCTGTTCTAGGGAGTTGGGTGGGGGAGGGTGGGTTTATTAGCTAGGACGAGGCCCAGACATGAAGACTTAAAGCTAGAGGGGCTGGGGGCAGGCCCGTGTCGGTGTGCTGGGCATTCTCTTAGGGCAGTGCCAGTATTTTATCTGGAGACCTGGTTGGTCCTGCTGCTTGCTCAACGTCACTCCACCCATCTCCCTTTTTAAAAGAGTTCCCAGACAATTGGGGTCAGGTACAGAAAAAGGCTGTGGCTGAGGAGGATTCTGGAAGACCTGCTCTTGCCCTCCTCTTTAGGAAGGCCCATGTCAACTTGGGGATCAGAGCAGGATCTGCAGGGAGAACAACAGGCTGCTAGACTATGAGACCCCTGATCCACTTCCTGCCTCCCCGAGATCTCCTGGGAGGAAAACCTCTGGAAGCTCCCCCTCAGTTATAGAGGCTTTCCCACTTCTTGCTACCCTCCCAGCTCCCAGGAAAGTCCCTCATGTGGTCTAACTTCAAGTTCTTACTAGAACTAGATTAGCTGCTCCTGAGAGGCCTTGGGTTTCACCACTTCTCTGTGGGTCATGCTCATCTTCCAGGAAGATGATGAAAGCAGTTCAGGCCAATTCACACTCCAGTCTCCTGCCTTCTGGCCTTGCAGAGCAGGAGGCTGGGCAGATGGGCCTTGGGCTCAGACACCAGCTCCTGAGATGGCCTAGAGCCCTTTTCATGGTGAGAGCTTCCCGACCAAACAAAGCATCACCCCCCTGTGGACTGTGTAAGCATTGCTGAAGGCACCTGGAGCCCAGCACAGTGAATGGTCTGGGGGCTGCTCTGTTCCTGACTGCTGAGAATGCCAGAAAAGCCAGTCTCCCACTTTAGCTAACCCAAGGCCCACACTTAGCAACAAACAACCTCAACAAGCTTTAAACTACCTTCAACCCTCGCCCCCCCCTCACTGCCTTTGCTGTACTTGGCCGGATGTAGCCCCTGTGATCCCCACACAGAGCCCATAGAGGGCTTGGGTTCCCCAAAGTATTTGACCTACTACTCCTTTGTCAACAGACTACCCAGCTCCCCACCTGACAACGAAAACCTTCTGTATTTAAGGAAAACTCCGCAATGCAGGATAAAGCATAGGTATCTGCTTTTGCAGCCCCCCTGGATCAGTCCAGCGTACCCCACGGGGCGGTGTTGCCCACGCTGGTAAGTTCTGCTCAGGGCCTGGGTCCTAGAGGTGGCTCTGGAGGCCCCACCTGTCTGCCTGAAGAGAGGACCACCGTGGGAGGGGCTCTTCCCAAATAGGGGCTGGGCTATTTCCCACGTCCCCTTGGAGCGGAGTCTCTCAGGACCACAGCCCATCTCCTCAGCTCTCCTCGCAGCTCCCATGGCTCGATGGCAAACTCGCACCTGTTTCTCGCAGGAGCACACCTCAAGGACACTGTAGCTGAGCCTCAAGTCGGCGTTTTCTCCCTGCAGTACACAGCAGGACAGACCGCACTCAGGGCCATGGGCACTGGTTTAGGTCAAGGCTCCAGCACCTTGAAGGGACTCCCTCAAACATTACTCGCGCCTCTGACACAGCCGGCAATCCATGGCCAGGCCCTGGACACTGGGGTGGGGCCACACTCTAGGATGGGGGCTTCCAGGTGGGGTGGTGAGGCGTGTCCCTTTCCTGGGGAATACCGTGGGCCATGGAGGTAACCCCCATCCTGGCCCCCACGTTTGTCAGAGCAGAACTGGGCTGCGTCGGCTTCCCCATGGTCCACATTTTACAATGAGATCACCTCCTTAGAGGTACCTCGGGGTGAACTTGAACCTCTCACCTTTAGGTTAGCAACTGAGGAACGCTCTAGGAGCTCTAGTGTTGTAGCTTGCTCACCACAAGGTCAGCAGTTCCAAACCACCGGCCGCTGCATGGGAGAAAGACAAGGCTTTCTGCTCCGAGAAGGAGGTACCGTCTCGGAAACACACGGGCAGTGCTACCCTGTGCTGTGGGGTCGCTGTGAGTCCACACGTACTTGATGGCAGTGAGCGAGGAACAGGAAGAAGGAAACACAAAAAGGGACCATGTGTGTGTGCGCTCTGGTCACTTCTCTCTGTCGCTCCTGGCAGTTCTGCAAAGGATCTGGCTGGGGGCATGGCATTCGGCAGGGTGCAGCTGGCAGGACCTGGCTGGTTCCGGAAGCGTCTGTCTGGCCAGTCCAGTTGTGACAGGGATAGGATATCCCTTCAGAAGAAATCCCTGCCAACGGCTGGAGAACAGGGCATCATTCCCATTCCCACGCCTGAGGAGCCTCTGAGAGGACCTTCTGAGAGGATGGGGTCCGAGGGAGATCAAGGGGGATGAGACTGGTTGGCAGGGGAAGAGAGGATTGAAGGGGACCCCCTTGAGTCAGGAAGAGGCAAAGGGGGTTCTGCCCTCAGGTGGTCAGAGAGGAGGTCAGGAGGGGGGTGTCTGGCAGAGACCAGGCTTGAGGAGTCAGCGGGGAAGAAAGGGAGCTGGCTGGGGGCCAGGAGGTATTGCTGGAGGCCAGGCCGGGCAGACAGGAATGCTGCATTGGAAGTGGAGGGTACCAGGGGGAGGGGCGGCTGTGTGGGGGAGGGAGGGGACACTGGGTGTGTGGAGTGGGTGGCTCTGGTGTTGGTGGAGACTCTTCATGTCCCATTAGTGGCAATGGAAGGTGACATGCGGGGATCGATACCAATCGAGGCAACAGACTCCCAGTAATAAACCCATTTCACTCACACTTCTCCACCCCCGCCGGCTGGCCGGAACCCTCCGAAGGGAGCGAGGGCTTCCCACCCCTGACCCCTCTCCAGAGAGCTGCTCTCAGAACTGTCCCCAGCCTGGGCACTGGGACAGAGCCCAGGGTCCCTCAACCTGGGGGTCCTCTTCCACAGGGTTGGGGGAGGGGTCCGACTCTCCTGTGAGGCTGGAGCCCAGGGTCCACTCTCAGCATCCCCGCCCACCTTCTCCTCAAGGTGTGTGTGTGTGTGTGTGTGTGTGTGTGTGTGTGTGTGTGTGTGTAGGAGCTGGGGGTATTTTTAAGGCAGAACGAACTGCAATATGCTGCTCAGGTGAAGGTGTCTCTGTATTCTTGCGTTTGCAAGGAAACATTTCTCACCCCACCCCGTGCCTCTGTGTGGGTGTCAGTCTGTCTGTCTCTGTGGGTAGGTCCACATCGCCAGGAAGTGCATGGGGACATCTCTGTGGATGTCTGTCTGTACCAGCCGAGGGCTTTTGTGTGGGGGTGTTTATGTTAGCATTCTCTGTTCCCAGCTGGCTATGGAAGTCTGTGTGTGCATGTTCCTGGGACCAGGTGTGTGTGCGTGCCTACCTGAGCCCACATGTGCCTTGATCTAGGGCTCTGGTGTGCATGAGCCTGGGTTTGCCCCAGCGTGAACCTGGGTGTGAGAGTCCACGCGTCCGTGGGCGTCTGCTTCTGGGTGTGTGAGTCTGGGCTTTGTTTTGGAGATGGTGGGTAGTGTCACGGTGTCCCTGTCATGCCCGCGCGTGCAGGCTGGCTGTGTGGGAGAAGGCTGCTGGCCTCTCCGTTTCTGTACCAGAAAGCCGGTCCCTCCATGATTCCTTGAGCTGGCCTCCCCATGGTACCAGGGTAGGGCACCAAACCATCTGCTTTGCCCGGGACCAAAGGGTCTCCCGAGACCTGGAAGCTTTGGGTGCCAAAACGGATAAGCTGGTGCTAACTGGGGCAGGCAGTCACGTTCCTTCTAGACCTGGAGGAGAGGTGTGCCGAGTGTCAGGGAAGGCGGAATGGGAGAAAGGCGTGGTGGGGTGAGACAGGAGAGGGAGACAGAAAGGAACCAGGAAGAAACAAAACAACACAAGGGCCGAAGGAGCTGTAGGAAGACCGGAATCTTTGGGGAAGGCGTCGGTTCAAATCCACCCACAGGCAACGTGGAAGCTCAAACTAGTGATCTGCTTCCCCAAGGAAGTGACTCGAGGGCCAGGCATCCACAAGAAGTGGGATTAAAGGAGGAACTTCCTGTGGGCACAGAGGTGGGTCTCTGGAAGCTGGAAGGGAAAGGGAGGGGCTGTTCCCTGCTTGGGAAAATTCTGGAGAAGATAAAGAAGAGGGCGTTGTGTGTGAAGACCAGATGGGGCCTCACTGCTTTTCCTGGGTCCCCATCTCCTCCCCTGCCTCCTACTGGGCAGCGGCGTGGGAGTCTGCGCTCCCTCAGTGCAGAGGTCTGCTCTGCGTCCATCTGCCCTCAAAGGACAGACCCTGGTACCGGGCATCAGAGGGTGCGGGTCAGGAGGCTTTGCGGAGGGGAGAGCTGCTTTATCACCTCTCAAAATCTGTCAACACCCTGAGAAAGGGTTTAAAACTTACCTGTCAAGTTCGCCCGTGGACTTGGTGGCCCCTCCCTCCGAGCCTGGCACCAGCAGGCCTCTGGGAATTCTACCTTCCTGCCTGGCTCCAGCATGCTCCTCTTCGGAGGGTGAGGATGGGGGCTGTTAGGAGCCGAATTGTCTCCCCCCCGCCAAAGATAATGCCACAGCTCACCCCTCCTGGACCTGCGAGTGACCCTTTCTTGGAAGCAGTGTCTTAGAAGATGCTATTGGTTGACATAGGCTGTACCTGATCCAGTACATCTGGTGTCCTTCTAAAAAGGGCGGGGGGGGGGGAGGGAGGTCACGGGGAGATGGAGGCAAAGGTCATCGGCCGAGGGTTGCCAGTGCCTCCAGAAGCTGGGGAGCACCCATGAAGTTCTTCTAGAGCCTCCAGAGCGAGGCTGGCCAGGCTCGGCCTGACGTGGACGGTGGCCTCTAGCATGGGTTGGTGGTGTGGAGTGGCCGCGGGCCCTCCCCTGCTTCCCTCCGCGGCACCCTCCTGCCTTCTCTAGCCTATCTCTTGCCTGTAGCCGTCTGCAGCGTCCACGCTCCAGCTCAGGGACCTCCAGTCTCTGGGCAGGAAAGCTATTCCCCTCCTCTTTGTCTCAAGGGGGTGCTGTCCAAGTCCTCTTGGCATTGGTCCGTCCGTCCGTCCATCCGTCCGTCCGTGAGGGCCTCTGAGGAGCTGGCGGAGTCGTGAGGGTTTGAACCGCCCTTTGGGGGCCACACAGAGCCTTTGTCTATTTTACAATCGGGATTTCTCAGTGGAAGTTGTGAACCCAGAACTCCACGGCTGAAAATGCCGTGGTCTCCCAGCCCGCTCCTGGCAGGAGCGAGGCACCTCAAGGAACCCAGGGGTGCGTTGGGGTGAGCATGGGGTCACTGCCTGAAAGGGTGGGGTTCCAAGCCACCAGCCCCTTCTGGGGAGAACGTTAGTCTGCTTCTGTGCACACGGGCAGTCTTGGAAAGCCTCTGTGGCAAGCCCACTCTTCCTTTCAGGGTCCCGCCCCGTCAGAATGGACTCCATGCCCCTGGACTTTTGGGCTTATGGCAAGAGTACCAGTCCCCAGTGGTGCAAGGGGGTGTCATACTCTGTTGCTAACTGGAGGTGCAAATCCACTCCAGAGGGCCTCATACGAAAGGTCTGGCAACCTATTCTTTGAAATCAGCTTTTGGGAACCCCCTGGAGGACAGTGGGGCTCTGACATGCCTGGGGTCGCCGAGAGTCGGGATCTGTTTGCCAGCAAGCGGATTGTGCTCCAGAGGAGGAGCCGGGGCCAGGGTCAGGGGCTGGACGTGGGCATGGCTCAGGTCACTTGGCAGGGAATCCAGGGCACCGGGGACCCAGAATCTGGAGTGGAAGCAGGAGCTAGAAGCAGAAACTCCTCTCAGTGCCACAGGGCAAAACTGTCCACAGTGACACTTGATACCTGCTGGCCCTCTGTCCAGCTGGTCCCTAGCTGGGTCAGTGCTGCCTACGCCACCCCTGAGCTGTGGATGATTTGTGCCAGAGACAACACCACGCACTCTCCCTTTGTATCTGTAGGTGCCTGTCTGGCCCTTGTTTTCCCCTCAGACTTCAGGGGCTTCAGGAAGCCAGACAATGTCCCTTTTCCCATTAGGCTCCCTAAGGGTGGAGAGAGCTGAATTCCCTCTCAGACTGAGGGTTACCTGTGGTGTGAGGGGTGGCGGGGGGAGCCCAGAGATGAGGGCTAGCGTTTTCCTCCCTGGGTTCCCCCTTCCTCAAGCTGGAGACTCGGGGTGCTGAACGGGGTAGGGGGAGTGGGGAAGAAGTGGGGTGTGTGTCCAGGGAATGTGTGGATGTCAGGCAGGGAAGATAGGCTCCAGGGAGGGTGAGGGGCCAACAGGTACTCTCCCGAAAAGCATTGAGGGGTGCAGGCTGGAGTCTTAGGGAAAAACCTGTCCAAGGAGTTAGGGAGTCTCACACCTCACAGTTAGGGGAACAGGACGGGCAGAATGAGACTGAGGCTCTTGGCTTCTCAGACTTGGGGTCACCCATGGATTCGGCTTCTGGAAGCCCCTTTCTGGACCTCCGAGGACCTGGGGTGGGTGGACATTTCCACTGTCTAGAGCCAGGGAGGATTTTGTAGAAAAGAAGGACTAGGTTTCTAAGGGGTGCAGGTCTCCCCTGCTTCCATTCCACCCCCAAACCCAGCCCTAGCTGGCTAACCAAACTATATATATCTATATATATTCTGTGTTAAGGGGCCCTGTGTCAGGCTGATAGGAAAAAACAAGAGGGAGAGAGGAGAAGCCAGAAGAAGGCAGAGCTCAAATGAGAACCGAGATAAAGCAATTACCTGATCAATACGGGTGAAATTGAGTAATCTAGGAGATCAATACCATGGGCAGGAGCTGGAGGGGTGTGCTCCTGCTCCCAACCCCCTCCAGCACCCACCTCTGCTGTCTGCACCCCTCCTCCTCTGCTCACCCCAGCACCCCCGCCCCCCTCCTTTGATGATGCATCTCTAAGTCAGCTTCCACCCACCCCAGCCTCCTCCATACTCCAGTTCCCCCAAATAGTACCCTTTCCACTCCCAGCCCCTAACCTTTGCTCAGGCTCTCACGCCACTAGACTCCCTCTCCGGCCTCTTTCCTCATTCCTAAAGGGATCCCATTCTCTCAACAGCCCTGTTTCCCCCCTCTTTCCCCAGCCCCTAACCTCCCCACAGCACAAGCCAGTCAGATAGCCAGCTGACCATATCTGTGTACCGGGAGCAAGGGTCTGTGAGCCTAGCTCCTAACCTCCTAATCAGATAGGGACTCCAAGGACAAGAACGGAGGTTGAAGGATCAAGTCTCCCCATGCCAGTCAGGCCTGGGCAGAGGCAGGATCTATAAAGGAACCCTGGTGGCACTGTGGGTTAGGCATTAGGCTGCTAAATACAGGTTGGTGGTTCAAGCCTACTGTGGTAGTTATATCATATGGTGTCAATGTGGGACTTGAGAGGATTAAGAGTGAAGGGTGGAGCCTAGTCTGTCAATCGGATCATAGCCAATGAGACCTCTGTGTGGGCATGGCCTTCTCCTGAGAATTCAGGGAATTCCTGAATTTCCTCCTTGGAGGCAGGAGAGACTCTCTCACTCTCTCTCTGCTTACTCCCAGAGAGACATTGCAGCTGCTAAGACACATGGCACTGTGCCCTGGAAACTGGAGAAGCCACGTGGAGACCCATGCCAGCGCTGATGCTTCCACCGCCACTGGATCCACAAGACTTTGCACCCACTGGCCTGTGATCTCTCTGCATGCAGCATCATTGCAGGTATTTTATGAGTCAGAAGAGGACTTTATAGATTGGTATCGGACATATGGGCTAATATCGGACTGAAGGACTTGATCTGGATGAGGCTGGGATGTGTTCTAAATACTCAGTTGCTCTTGTATAGAAACCTTACTCTTTAAAAAAAAATGTTCCTGGATGAGTTTACTGCAAAGGAATAATTTATCCATATACATATGAGAAAAATACCTGACTTCACCTAGCTTTGTTATTAATGTGCTTCTGTTAATTAAAAAATATTTTATTGGGGCTCATACAACTCTTACCACATCCATATGTCAAGCACATTTGTTGCCATCATTCTCAAAACAGTTTCTTTCTACTTGAGCCCTTGGTATTAGTTCCTCATTTTCCCCCTTCCCTTCCTCCCTCATGAAACCTTGATAATTTATAAATTATTTTTGCATGTCATACACTGACCAATATCTCCCTTCACCAACTTTTCTGCTGTCCGTCCTCCAGGGAGGAGGTTATATATAGATCATTGATCGGTTCCCCTTTCTCCCCTCACCTTTCCCTTACCCTCCTGGTATCACTACTCTCATTATTGATTCTGAAGGGTTTAGTTGTCCTGGATTCCCTGTGTTTCCAGCTCTTATCTTTACCAGTGTACATGCTCTGGTCCAGCCAGATTTGTAAGGTAGAATTGGGATCGTGATAGTGGGGGGGAGGGCGAGGAAGCATTAAAGAACTAGAGGGAAGTTGTATGTTTCATCGGTGCGATACTGCACCCTGACTGGCTTGCCTCCTCCCGACGATCCTTCTGTAAGGGGATGTCCACCTGCCCACTCCACACTCCCCCTCATTCACAATGATATGGTATTTTTTTCTTCGATACCTGATCCTGTTGACACCTTGAGATCACACAGGCTGGTGTGCTTCTTCCATGTGGGCTTTGTTGCTTCTCAGCTAGATGGCCACTTGATACACCTCTTTCTGATACACCTCTGTCTAGGAATTTGCTTCTCTAGTCTATCCTAGCACACCTACCAGGTGCTTTAAAGGAGAAAGATGAGGCTGTCTACTCCTGTGAAGATTGAGTCTTGGACGATGTGGATCAGAATGGACTCGATGGCAGTGGGTTTCTGATTGATTGGTCATAAAAGGAGCCCTGGTGACACAGTGGTTAAAGCAGCCCAGCTGCTAACTGAAAGGCCAACAGTTCAAACCTACCCGTTGCTCAGCCAGAGAAAGATGGGGCAGTCCTTTAGAGTCACTCTGAGTCAGAATGGAATTAACATCAAGGGGCTTGGTTTGTTTGTTTACTGATAATAAAACACAATTACTCCTTCCTGGAGCATTTGGTAGGGAGTCTTTGGGTGGTGCAGATGGTGACGTGCTGGCTGTTACCTGAAAGGCTGGCAGTTTGAATCTACCCAGGCAGATCCTGTAGTGTGGGTCCGCTCTGAAGCACACGGAGTCGCCCTGAGTTGGGATGGATGCCACAGGAACAGACAGGGTCAAGACGTGGTGTTGGAGCATGTCCTATATGCCAGACACTGGGAAGAGGAAACTGGGTCCCGATGACGCAGGGCACTGTGCATCTGGGACTGCTGGATTTAGAGGAGCTCTGTGGCTCTGCCTTCTCCCAGAAGGAGAATCAGGGAGGATGGTGGGAATTTCCCCAGGATGGTGGGATACCTGAGGTCCTGGTTGCCTGGGTCCACACTGTAAATTCCACATAATAGGGACAGTCACAGCTTTCTAGGAGATGAAGGGCATGCGCGGCATTGTGGGAGGGCGTACTGGAATGGGGATCAGAGCCTTCCAATTTGCCCACCTTCCTTCGTCGCCCGGCTGCTAAGGAGGGCTCGGTGGAGATATTTGACTAGCTCAGATGGGGGTGGAAAAGCCCCATGAAGGTCAGTAAATTGCCCAGGGTCACAAGTCTGTCTTCCTCCTTCATCCGCAAAACGGGATCACAAGAGTCCCTCTAGCAGAAGGTGCTATGTGGGCCAAGCAAGTTAATGGAATGACAAAGAATGGGTGAGCGGTGTTTTCGGTTTTAAGGTGGGCATATAAAGAGCCCCTCCACCCCCATCTGAGCCAGTCAAAGACCTCCACAGCCGTTGCTCTGGTGGGTGGCCCAGGAGTGGGAGATAAAAGCCCTAACGCTTCTCTGATCTGAAGATTGACTGATACCCACCAGACTCGGTTTTCCCCTCTCCCTGCCTTCTAGTTCCTCGGTGAGAGGGCAAGTACAATACAAAGAGGACTCCTTAGTCTCAAGACCCTCAGCAGGTTCCAACCCCATCCCCTCCGTCTCTCACCCCCTGCTGCTTCTGCCCTTTGAGAACTCCAGGGGCAAAGGAGAAAGAGGGTTTCATGACACCCTGCAACTAGCCAGAAGCTGGAGTTTCGGCATCAAGACTGACTCCTCTGGAGGGTCTCCCAGCCTTTCTCCCACCCAGCGGAGAGGCCAGAGAGCGAAAGCCACCCTTGAAGGCCCTTCGCATTTTGAAACGCAGAAGGAGTCTTGATTCTGTGGCAGTGGGGGCAGCGGGTAGCCAAGCTACAGTCGGGGGTGGGGGTGGGGGGGACCTGGGGCGGGCAGAGAGCTGCTGTTGCAGGGTTCCACACCTTCTTGTCCCTATCTCGGTCACTGCTTGGGCTGCATCCATCGGCTGACACCAGATGCCAGATCCTGCCTCTGGGGGATGGAGACAGCAGGCTCTCTCCCGGTGACACAGTCCAGGCCCAGGCTCTTTGTCGGTTGAGCTTGTGGTGTGGTCAGGCCTCATCCAAGGCCGTGGGCATTCTGGGCAGGCTCCTCTGGAGTCTGCTCTTTATCTTGCTGTCGGCCCCTGCAGCCCTGCCTGGAACCCGTCGGACCCTGGCACCATGTGCCCACCAGTCGCCAGCTTCCAGACAAGCACTTGCTTCCCTTTTCCTGGGCGCTTGGCACAGTTGCAAAGCTCCAGATTGGGGCCGGCCACTTGATCCCTGGGGAAACAATTAAGAACAAGGACGGGGTTGTCCCCCCCGGGGTTGTCTCCCCCCCCCCCCCCCCCCCGACAGCCCTGCCACCCTGATTCTGTGCACTGGATCCTTAGAGGCTGGGAGGGAGACGCGCTTGTGAAACAAGCGTAGAACCAAGGCAGTGAAGAGGCTGTGGTGCAGAGCTGGGAGACTTCTTTTTGTTTCTAGGGTAGTCTTTCACGTACCCATCCTGGGCCTCTTTTTTTCTCACCTAGAAGACAGAGATCATAGTACTTACCTCCTCTTGGGGGCGGGGGGCAGGGAAGGCACCAAGCCTACCTTTTTGAGGACTAAATGCTTTTATGTGCATCTCATTCAATGGTTCCCTCCATAAAACGGGGAACCAAGGCACCGTGCAGGTCTGTAGACCACCCAGGGTCTGAGAGGGTGAAATGGGAGAGTGGGATCAGGGGATTGGAACCAGTTGCTGGTATCTTCCTTCCATGGGGGTGTCAGTCCTCCAGCTTCTTGGAGGGAGAGAAGCAGGAGTAGGGACAGGAGAGGCAGGGTTGGAGGAGGGCATGTCTGAGAGCACCTGCTCTCGGAGGTTTGCAGGTGAGTGACGCTAGAGCCAAGTTGAGACTAGGTAGGGCGCAGGCCTGGGAAAGCCCAGCCAGGCCTCAGGGCTGTCTCGAATTGCAGGTGTGGTAGAAAATGGGAAGCCAGAAGAGAATCCTTTAGGGGGTTGGACTCTTTATGATCTCAGCTCATTGACCCCTTGCCCACATTTTCCTGGAGCAGTGGCTCTGTACCTTCCGAATGCCACGACCCTTTGATACAGTTCCTCATGCTGTGGTGACCTCCACCCCCAACCATAACATTATTGTCGTTGCTACTTCATCACTGTCATTTTGTTAGTTATGAATCGGGTGACCTCTGTGAAAGGGTCATTCGACCTCAAAGGGGTCACGACCCACAGGTTGCGAGCCGGTGCCTTTGAGTAATGTGCTGCGTGTATCCTAAGGGGAGGCAGGCTTGAAGGAGGGAGGGCGAAGCTGTCTGTCGAGAGAGGGGCAGAGACTGAAGACAGGAGGGAGGGAGAGAGGGTAGTTGCTCAGGTGGTGCAGGAACGCTGGCTCAGCTCTGCTGGGGATCTGGAAGGGTGACCAGAAAGACGCTGCATAGGGCAGCACCTCCTCTCTGCCCACTCCTCTTATCCAGGCCTTAGATTCTGAACTTGCTCCCCTCCCCGTCCCTGTCCAACGGCCTTTGTTAATCACGTATTCAATGAACATCTATCCAGCTCCCTCAGGCTCTGGGAAACGGGCTTCGCACAGGAGCAGGCAGACCCGCAGAGCACTAACAAGGGTGGTGAGGGCTGCTGACCCAGACGCCAACATGGGCGACTTCCCAGAGGGGGACCTGGGGGCGGACAGCCTAGATGCATTCTGAAGAGAGAACGTTCCAGACAGATGACAGTTAAGACCAAGCAATGGTGCTTTGGTCAGGCTATCTAACTCCCATGACTCAAGTGCTCTCCCCTCTGTAAACACAGCACCTCTGTCTTCCCGAAAGTCCCTGAAAACAGCAGACTGGGCACCTGGTCAACGGACTATCTTGTGCAGGGCTGGTGTGCATGCATGGATGCGGGCAGGTGAGCAGGAGTCAGATTATGCAGTCCGGGCTGTGAAAGGAGACACTGGAGCACAAAGCTTCATTCTGTACTCGTCCACTGTGATATAGGCTCATCTATCGCCCAAGACATCCATCCATCTCTGTCACAATGTTGTACCGCCATCCGTTTCCAGAACGTTCTCATCAACAGATACCAGTGTCATCAGAACTCCCTCCCACTTTACGGATAAGGCTGTGGGCCATTTCATGAGATGGAAGGAGAGGAACGTGGCCTTCCTGTTGACGTTGCCACACTCAGCAAGCCCTCACAGCAGTCAGGGAGTAAGGAAATCCCCTAACTTGCCTTTGGATTCTGCTTCCCTCTCTGGCTCTCCTGGGAGCTGGCAGCACCCCTGGCCCAGAGCCTCAACTGTCCCGAGGCCTCACTGTTGGCACCTGCGCGACTGAACTGCAGCGGCGCAGGGTACGCTGAGCTGGCCCTGCCTGGAGGCTTCTCTGGCCCGACCACTCTTGCTCACAGATGAACAAAACCAACACTCAGCAAACATTACTTAAAATTTTTTTATTTAACTTTAATTTCTGAGGTAAAATACTTTTTTTTCTTTCAACTTCCATAACAAAATACAAGCTATCAGATACCCCTGGAAAAATATGTATATTATACATATATTTCTATAACATTACATCATATATATATAATATATATATGCAAAAATCGAAGACTTTATAGAAAGTAGAACATCTAAAAGGCACTGCACAATGAAGATTACTTACATTTTATGTACATATACACACTTTATTCTGCTCAGGCGGACAATGAAGTCATCTTTCACATGTGAATGTGTCACAAATCCCTGCATCACAATTTTTAAACTAAGAATGCCTAAGTAATTCAGAACAAATTAAGTGGTAACTCACCTTCCACCCCCACCCCCACCCCCGCCCGCAAGTAAACTGATAGAAAAAAATATGCAACAGTTCTGGCAAAGTCTGGATCAAAGTTTCTCTTTTAAGAATAAAAACGTATGTTCCATTACTGTTTTCAAAACATAAAGCACAAACATAATTATGGAATAAATAAAAAACAAGGGACAAACAGCCAAGTGGCTACCTATCCTTGGTGAGAAATGACAGGATTCAACTTCTTGTAATGCTTCTGAAGGCTTCTTGGCCCACGGGGGGACTAGGGTGCAGCAATGGTTACTCATTAGGGAGATGGGTTTAATGCAATGCAGCTGAAAAACTGGGGCCAAAGGACTTGAATTGTCTCAATCCATTGTTTTAAAGGGGAGTGAGCTCAGCATGGCTGGACGCCTTCATTTTCCCCTCAGAGCAAAAATAGCACTTTTCACACGTTCTTGATTGGTACAATGTAAAGATTTTAGTTGCAAGGCTTTAAGTATTTGGCACAGCAGAGTTTAGGGGAGGGGGGGGAGTGGGGGAAGAGTTAACAGGACTGTGGTCCCCTGCCTCTTCCCACCTGAGGCTGGGCAGTGACGAGATGCACGACGAGAGAAAGGCCTGGCTTTGTGCCCGGCTGGTGCCAGGCGCTGCCAGGAGGATGGGGACGAGACACTACCTCCCAACTCTTTCATCAGGACACAACATGGCCACCATATTCCCCATTCACTTTCTGCGCAAGCACAAGCTGGGCTCCGTGTGGGAACCTCCTCCCACCCCAGGGTGCAGTGCAGACCAACCAACAATTTATTAGTGGAATGGCAATCAAAGGAAACAAACACCAGATTAAGTTCGTAAAAAACACACTTTCCATGGAGCTGAACATTTTGAGTGTGTATGTAATTCACTTCAAGTGTAAAAGGAGTGACTTTTTGTTCCAACAGAAGCAGCATCTAGGAATTAAGTCTGGCACTTGGGTTCTAGGGGGTTACAGGTATGCGCTGTGAAGTTTTCTTCCTCGCTTCTATTAAAGGCCTCATGTTTTCTATTCCTGAGTTCATACACCTGCTGGCCCTCCCCGCTCGAGGGGACAGAGGGTGGCCAGCGGAGCCTCCCTGGTTAAATCGGGCAATGCCAAAGCAGAGATCCCTCCTCCACCTGCCTGGGCTTGCTTTCTGATTCAGAGGTAAGTCAAGGTGCAGAGAGAGAAATGGACAAAAACCCACAACCACCAAAGGCAGCCTGAAAGGCTGAATTGCTTTTCTGAGGAAAGGCAAGTCACACACCTGGGATTTGAATGCAACAAGGGGGAGGACATGTCCAGGAAATGGCATGATGGATTTAAACCATCCCAGGCCATCTAATGACTTTACCTACGCTAACCTTTCCTTTGCTCTTCTCGCATGTAAGCAGTGCAGTTAAAAAAAACAACAATGTACCCTACCACTGAGAGACAACTTTCCAATACATCTTTGCATATAGAGTTCACTGAGACTAAGGTGGAGCCAGGAATGTCTCCAACTCCTTGACACCGTCCCTGAAGCCGACGGAAGAGTCGTTTCCCTTTTCCGCTGTCAGGCTTCTCTAAGCTATAGTCCACACACAGATCAGCGGCTGCTTCCTTACCTTTGCCTCCAGCCCAGGCCGCTTTTGTTTCATGTGGGATCAGCACTTTCCTGTCCCTTTGAAGTTGTCGTAAGGAAATTCCCCGTGAAGAAACAAGTCCCCGATGTGTACTCTGGAGTCTCGTGTAGAACAGTCAACTGATCATGAGAACACAAGCCCCCCAGAGCCACAACAGACACCCACTCTTCCAGTCCACATCAGGCCTGCTCGCATCTGGCTGTCCCCCATGGCTTCTAGCCATCTCTTCCTTCCGATCCAACAACTCTCTCTTTGTACCCCACGCTGCCTGTGTACTCAGTTATCAATCACCTGCCCAGCAAACCCCATAATCCAGCCTGTCACCCCAGTAACATCAAGAGGGAACGACTACTGGCTAGACAGTTAACCATGCCTCGACATTCCTCAGTTATCTGAAAAGTTGTCTGTGCCCTTCTTACAGGTTGATGCCGACAGACCCGTATCACTTAAAGAATGTTCATGTTAAGGCTCGACTTCAGAAAATGACGAGAAGCAGACATAATGGAAAGGTATTTTCAACAACATTGCCACGCCTCTCAGTGAGCTTGCTCACAATCGTACTTCGGTTTGGCTTTCCAAACCCACAATGGAAAAGGAAAAATTGAAGGTCTTTGTTTTTAAAGGCATTGGGCTACTGTCCTCCTGCCCTCTTCTTTCTTCCCTGAACAAGAGTTTACAACTCCTCATGGCTTCTGTAATAGGTGACAGTCCATGAAATGCAGCGACTCAGAGATGGACAGCTCCTGTGCCTTCTCAGTCCCTCTAACTGGCATTAAGTTTCACGTTTCCCGAAAAGTTTGTTGTTGTTGTTTTAAAAAGGAAAAAGTGCCAATCAATGACAACCAAGGAGAGAAAAAGCAACATCTGAGCCGCTATCCCTCCTTCCAAGTTAAGACTGAGATGATTTATTCCTCATCTGAAAGAAATGATCAAGAAACATTCCAGGCAAAATACTTATTAATGGTCTTTCGCTGCTCATGCCCCTTCCCTTTGAAGTATGTCTCTCTGAGCAAAAAGAGAAATAGAAATTCATCAATGGCTTTCCATATATAAATATTATAGAAAAAACCCAACGCCTGGAACCTGAACTACCACGGGACCAAAATGTATTTTGGCCTTGTTGAGAGTTTCCTTGTCAGAAAGTGTAGGCCTCAACCGGAAATGGAGGCTCCTCCTCCTTTCAGTCAAATATCCTCCCATGTCGTACTCACCAGGAAAAAGTGTGTTCATATCCCACCCAATTTACAACAGAAATCCCCTTCCCATCCCCAAACATAAAAATACAAGTCTATGCCCCTAGAATGATCAAACCGGTCTAAGCCCCGCCCGCCCTCCCTCCCTCCCTCCCACCCCACCCTGAAATCTTGCTACATAAATACATGTATGTATTTGATTATAGTATAAACAACTTCCAATGCACTTCCAGTTCTAAGCGTCAGCAGCGGCTGCTGCCAAGCCCCGGGGTCCTGAGCCGCTCCAGGGGAACGTGCCATTCTTACTCAGCTCTCGGGCTTCTGGGCCATCGTTCCAGCGCCGCTTCAGTCGGAGCTTGGGGGGCATTAGGGCATCTTCTCTCTTCTCAGGAGCGCTGGGCTCTTTGCCAGGCCTGTCCTCACTGTCTTCAGTCACCTCTAGGGGTTCTTCACTTGGGGTGCTCACAGGTACAGAGGGCCAGACAGGAGGTGCAGTCGGGCGGGCAAAGATGGCACCCTTCTCCTCGTCCATGGTCCTGCCCAGCACAGCGCCCTCCTCCTGAGTGCGCCCCTCCTTCTCTCGGGCAGACTGCCGGAGACCTTCTGGATCCTTCTCGGAAGCAGGTTCCATCTTAATTCTTGGGGGCGTGGGGGCTGAGGTGGGAGCACTGACAGGTGCAGGTTCCTCACTGCTTTCGACCCTCTCCCGGTTCTTCCGTCCCACTGGTGGAGGCTGCAGCTTGATGGAAAACTGGGCGGACTCCTCAGGGTGCATTTGGCACTGCAGGGGCGGCACCATGAGCCCTGGGTACCGGGGGAAAGTCCGGGGGCTCAGGTGGTAGTTGAACACAGAACAGGCCTGTGAATGAAGGTAGTGTTTCATTTCCTCAGGGTTGAAGGAGAAGCAGCTGCTGGTGAAGGGGCTCAGGCCTGGTGACGGGCTATAGGAGAAGACGGTGGGCGTTAGAGAGAGGGCTGGTGAAATGGGGACATTGAGGACACCTCCACGGCCAGGGATCGGAGAGACAGCGAAGGGGCTGTGGGGGTCAGGGTACATCCCCGGCCTAGAGAACAGAGGAAGCATGATGTCAGGCTTGCGCTTCTGATGGCCAATCCCTCCGCCACCAACCGCATTCCGGGAAGACATGAGATCCATGCTGCGACGCCAGTCAGTGGCTGAACCATCCTCCAGCTCCGAAAGCTCTGCCTTCCTGTCAGGGCCATCACCCAAAGGCTCTTGAGCAGAAGGCGTTAGGGAGCTAGTGGAGAAGCGGCCAGGCTGCACATCACCAGTTGGCGAATGGGAGTCCAGGGGCGGGAAATGGAAGCGGGAGGAGGCTGTTGGCACTGGTGGAGCACTCTGGGGGACCACACCTGTGATGGCGGAAAGGACAAAAGGCTGCATCAGAGGTCTGGCCACTCACCGCCCCCATCTTCACTTATGCAACGTAGGTGCACACTGTTGAGTAGCAACAGGAAACTCTAACAGGAAACTGTTCAGCGGGAAAATGTTTAGTGGCAACAGGAAACCAGCATTCCAGGCGGAATGCACCCCACAATTCTCTATCTTCCTAGCAACAAATGCTCAGCTTCTTCTACTCAGTTTCGTGGCCACCTTTCCATTCTTTAGCCTCTTGCTCATTTTCTGGTCTTCATAGTCCTCAGACCTACTTGCTTATTTAGAGCAGGGCTCCTCAACCTTTTCCAACAGGGGGACAGTTCACTGTCTCTCAGACCCGTTGGAGGGCCGGACTATAGTTTTTTGTTTTTTTTAAAAAAGCGATGAATAAATTCCTATGCACACTGTGCCTATCTTATTTTGAAGTAAAAAAACAAACGGGGCAAAAACGCCCGTTGGGCCAGATAAATGTCCTTGGATGTGGCCCGCGGGCCGTAGTTTGAGGACCCCTGATCTAAAGTCTGAAATATAATTCCATGAGGGCAGGGGCTTGCTCTTGTTACCTGGATTCTCAACAGTCCAGAGCATAACAATTAGGTACTCAATAAACATTAGCGGAATGAATAAAGGGCTTTTTAAAATGCCTTCTGTCTTCCACTTTGTATCTTCAATCACTCATTTCATTTGCAGCTTTTGGCTTTGCAAATAGTCTTTCCTGGTTTTGGGAATTTTGGCTATTTTCCTATCAATGCAACAAAATACCAAAGCTCTACTCTAAGATCGCACAGAACACAAGAACAAGCCCGGATTTTAGTAAAGCAGACTTAAAATACCCAAGAGCAAAAACAAAAATTTGTATAACAGTTGTTAACACTGTATGACATATCTTTTTATCATTTCTGACATACAGTTATAACGTGAAGATTTGAATCAAAAACACCCCTGAAGCCTCCAAATATATATTCTTCAAACAAATGATATACGGTGATCTCCTTTCCCACCGTTTGTTAGGCAACGGAGAGGTGGGAGAAAATCTAGGACCTGTAGCGGCCTTGCCCGAATTTGTACACTAACATTTAAGCACGCGACTTCAGGGGCTCACAAGTTCCCAATCTGCCCCAAAGGCCCTTCTGATCAAAAAAGGCAGGAGAAAGGTTTGTTATCTAAACACCTTAAGGGGATCATGGGAGGTGTGGGCATCTTTATCACTGACACATCTATGGGAGAAGAAAAAAGCCCCAAGTAATGTCTAGAAGTCTAGGAGGAAACGAAAGCGGTGCATGTGCCATGGTGTGGCTGGGAATGGCTCCCAATCAACGGCTCCCTTCCTCCCTGTTGGAATGGACTCATCCTGAGACAGGATGGCGGCTGGGCTGGTATGTGTAAGACGGTGGCTTTCTAGACACCGGGGATAGAGGGCCGTGTCCCACAGCAACATCTCCCAAACTGGTGCTCTGAAGAAAACTACTCTGCGGTACTTATGGACTCCTTTCCTAAACAACACAGCAAAAAAGCACCCAGAACACTTCCAAGTGTTTTCCTGAAAGGATGTGTAAACATAATCTGGGGATGGAGGATCACGTGTCCTAACCATCTGAGGAATACTTGGGTTAAAAGTAGTAGTTTCTTTTTGGATTAGTGTTTCTCAGCGTTCATTCATGCTCAGGTGCAATCTGCAAACTCATTAATCAAGGCAAATCTGCAAAGAGGAGATAGAATAAAGTGACGTGAGTAGGAAGAGAGGAAGGTGAGATGCAGGAGCAACGCGGGTACGGTAGAACTCTGGTCCCCTAGCCTCTCATGAACTGGAGTAGCCTACTTTTATTGCATTTGTCGAGCTACCAAATTGAAGGTTTTATTTCTGCGTCATTTTTTCGCTGCTGAAAAGACACCTGAACACCACTGCTTTGGAGAAGCCCACCTCCAAGGAGCTATTATAAAATAAGAGAACAGTTAAAAACCCGAGGTTTGAATCTCAGTTCTGGCACTTTCCCTCTGGTGGCCCGTTACATACGTCACAAGCGGTAGCCTTTCCTCTCTGGCTAGAAAACAATGACTTTGTGTAGGTTTACAAGCCTGGCCCCCAACTCATTAACGGTGGGACTCTGGACAACTACTTATCAAACGCATCTGCTTCCTTATCTGAAAGATGGGAATACCAAGAACAATTGTTACATTATGAGCCCTAAAGCAGATTTTACTAAGTATTTGTTAAAATAAAGGAATATTTAGTAAATAATATTCACGGTTCACAAATAAAGATGTCATCAGTTGGGTGAGTATGCCGTTTGATTATGGAGTCTTTATTATTAGAACAGTGTCAAAGTTCTAGTGCGATAAAGGTGTTGTGGCTACAGAGGAGTATGTCCTTGCTCTCAGTGGATACATGCTCAAGTCCACAGGGCGGGACTTTCCTATGTCTGCAATTTCATCTCCAAAGACAGAAAAGTACATGGAAGTTAGAAAGAGCTACAGCAATATGGTGAAACGTTAACAGTTGATGAATTCAGAAATAGTCACTGTTTTATTCCCCCCAGTGTCTCTGAAGGTGGGTTCGAAGCTTTAAAACAAAAGAAAAGCCACAAGGGGTGCCAGCGGTGAGGCCTTGGGCTCATTCTTGCCCTGTTCTGTTCTGCCTCCATCCTGACAGGTAACCATTTCATCGCCAGCACCATCTAGTTTCCCAATGTCTCTTAGCACAAACATTAAGTGAACATTCAAGCGTATATTCAAGAACAGTTTATAGGACTCTTTTAAGGATGAAATGAGGTGCTGTAAGTAGAGTGCTGTTCACACGACACTATCCAAAGGTTAAGTGATCTAGCCCAGTGAGCAGGGTTAGAGGGGAAGGGAAAGAATATAAACATCTGTGTTTCCTGGTTATATGACAATTAGCACTGTTTTCATTTTAAACACTCTATCTCTCTAGATCCTCTGGCCCCCAGATCTCAATCTACATAGCACCATTTCTTAGTGTTTATCAGTCCCTTATTTTATTAAACCATGTGTATCTAATCTTTCCTGTTCAACTGAAGTTTTCTGAGGGAAATTCGAAATCTTTTTGTTTTTGTCTTTTCAGTTTTTTAACTCATCATCCACTGGACCAAGGAAGGACTCTCAATCCCTGGGAGGGACATCCCATCTGTCTAATACAAGTTAGATCTCTACAGCTAATCTCAGGAACTGTGGCCTGAGAAACTGCTCAATAGATAACTATATTCAGTCCACCTTGATCAATCTTTGACTTCACCCTCCTCCAACCCTAATTTTATCGTTTGTGAAATGTAGTTATCAAGACAAATTTCTACAGGGCTGGGAGGTTGAATGGCTATCTCCCTCGGCACAGTAAAAGTTACATTCCTTTGTCTTCATAAACTTTCACCTAAACCCTAACAAACAAACCCTGGCCTAAATAAAACAAAACCACCCTTGGCTTAGCTGGACCTAAGTCCTCTATGATAATTTTGGATCCAACCAAAGAGTATGCCTAAAAGAAATGTAAACTGCTCTTCCTTCGCTTTGACTTTTTGATTAAAATCTTCAGCTGAGTTACAGATCAAAGTCAGTTTAGCAGCCTTCGGGCCCTCTGAGGCCTCTACTGTTGTTAGACGTCTACATTGAGAGTCTTGAGAGTGAGGATCCAGATTTCACTGCTCTTAAAAAACACTTGACTTTTTACGTAATCATTTTATTGGGGGGGGCTCTTACAAATTTTATTAACAATTCATCATACTAAGCACACTTGTACATATGTTGCCACCAAGTAGAAAGAAATTGTTTTGGAAATGTTGACAGCACTTGACTCTTAAGTGCTGATGGATGTCCCATTCCAGGTTGTCCAAGAGCCCGGACAGCCATTTAGGCTTTGACAGACACAAAAGGGCTAAAGACAGACGATGACGTTGAATTAGGCCCCTTTCTGGGGTGTGCCCATGTGCTGTGTGGAACAGATACATTCAACATTACTGGCACATCCATCTAGAATCCAATCTCAATCCCAAGCCCTCTCCTGGGTAAGCAAGGGGGTGGGCGGCAAGAGTGAGAAAGAGAGGAAACAAGATTCCAGTGGCTGGAACAGGCTTGATTTCCTAACGCCTCTCCCCCAGGCACCAGGAAAGAAAACAGGTTGTAATTAGAGAGATGCATTCCAATACCATTTTTTTTAAATGCATGCCCCAGGGACAGGAGGGAGTGGTCACAGGAGGAGAGAGGGAACTGTAATGATAGCAGAGTCAACCTAAAACTGCCCTAACTTGTTGTGTAGTAATTACATATCTACCATAGATCTCACATTATATTCTCTCGGCCACACCCCCACTCTAATTTTTCAGGTTTCTTTCAATTTCTCTGAGTTGTAGTCTGCAGAATCAGGTTGGACTTTTTCTTTGCTTAACACACAGTGTAACAAAAGCAGTGTATTGACAGATTGGTCAGGACAGTTAAATACAACCCTTTTTGGGGGGTGGGGGGGGAATGAATCACATTAAAAATCATAAACAGCCTTCTAAGGCAGTCTAAGAGACTGCCTTCTGTATGGAGACAGACATAAAACCTCTCTGAAGAGCTGCAGCGGAAAGCCTAAGCAAGCGAGTCTGGTGGGGGGAAGCCCTGCTGTGTTTGGGGAGAGGTCATGTAACCCCAGAGCCTTGTTCTCTGAGGACTCATTGGTACAGATCAAAGAAAAGACGTTGCTAAAAAAAAAAAAAAGACACTGCTTTTCACAGCAAACACATGAAGCTCCTTTCTCTGATCGAGGATGCTGTGGTTTTGATGATATTCACTTGATAAGAGAGCTGCTGGTTTCACAGAAAATCGGAAGTGTTTGTGGAAATAGGCTCTCCTGTATGAAAGGAGTCACTGGGCGGGGTGTTAACACTGAATCCCCAGTGTCAAGATCAACACAGACCTATGGAATGGCATTTTCCAAGGAGAGTGAAATGCTATCTAAGAGATTATGAACAACAACATACATGAACCCACTGCCACCACCCTACAGGACACAGCAGAACTGCTACCCAGGGTTTCCCAGACTCTCAATCTCTATCAGAGCCTTATCTTTCTCCTGCAGAACTGACCCCAGGCTATCAGGCCAAAGCTTAATCCACTGTGCCACCAGGGCACCAATATGCAGAAAAGGAAACCAAGTAAACAAACAAATTTATCTTGGTAAGTTATCTCAATAGCTTATTACTCCCCTTTTAGAACATGAATGGAAACCTGATCAAGAACACTGAGGCAACTCAAGAGATCAATTACTGAGGTTTTCTAAAATCCTCTTAAACATACTGGCCTTTGGGTTTCCAAGATCTCCTTACCCCATTCAAAATCCATCCCCCACCAAGACAGTTTGCATCTTACCACTGGATCGAATGTTGATGAATGGGTAGTTGGGCATCACCAGCTTGTTGAAGTTAAATTTGTAAGTAAACCTTTTGCCTTTTGTTTTATGAAGGATCCTCTTGTTGTAATAGTATCTGTAAAAAGAGGACCGCGTATTAATTCATCTTCTGGTTATCAAGTTTTTGATACATGTAGGTAACCACTAGGACCAGCAATTCTTGATCTAAGTATCACAAACATCACCATCTTTCTTTGGCTGCCTGATCCTCAGGTTACGACTGGGAGAGCTAGGAGTTTGCTTTTCCCAGCCAATTTTCAGTTAAGTTTGGCTAGAGTTCTGCAAAGTTATCTATCACCTATGCCAGATCCAATCGCCTTTCTTCTCCATCGTGCTACAATTTCAATTCTATAATCCATTTCCTTCCTCTTCTCACTGTAGGTCACTTACTGCTGAGGAGTTTCTCTTTTCTGCTTTGCCTGCCCAAGAGGGGGCACACAAATCTCTTGAGAGACCTGATGTGGCTAGTCTTGAGGCCTACGCTCAAGGCACAGACAGGGGAATGTAGGAGTGTTTATGGTGGCAGGTCAAACAATAGTATACCCTGGTCTGGAAAATAACAGCCAGCTCCCTCAGCTTGCTTCACCGTCAAAAATTCAAAGGGACGCAAGACCACAGCTTTACTTTATACCCAGGGTGTTGAAGAAAGGCAGGGAAATGTCAAGGTAACTGGAGTCTTTAGCAGTGCAGGTCACAGATGACCTTCCAGGGGGCTAAAGGATATAAGATGTAAAGACTCTGACAAGGGGGAAAGAGACATGGAGAGAGCAGATAGTGATCAATCACTGTACATTTTGGAGGGCGTCACACAGTCAAGTAATCTATGGACTGACAGATGTCCTTCACAGACGTAGTTTCTGACCGGCTAAGCTAATGCCATTCCGTGAGCCAACTCTCAGCTCTCCTCCTGTGTTTCCTTCACCCTTCTAGTTTCTTCCAGGGGAGCCTAAAGAACAGAAATTCTGTAAGTCTGCACTAATACTCCTTTAGATTATAAATGAGCTCCAATCCATGTTTTACCTTTACTCTCGCCCACTACAAAGGAGAATCGGCTGTCTGTCAGGATTCAGTGCCAACCATGTTGGAAATCCCTCCCACAGATAACCTAAGATAGGCCTTTTCTTCTTCTATGCCTGCCTGTGCCGCTTAGATCCAACCGCTCTTCGATTCCCACTGGAAAGCTACACGTTATTCCCTTAGATAGCATGGTCTCTTATCACCTGATACACTTTTAATCTAACCTTCACCAAAATGTTTAGTCTCCTGCCAGTCTGCTAACACCAAGAATACAAGGATTCCTTCTCTCACCTGAGGGCCCGGCTCAGCTTGTCATAATTCATCTGCGGTTTGCACTTCCTGCGGCCCCAGAGGCGGGCCACCTCGTCTGGGTCCTTGATGACAAACTCCCCGTACTCTCCCTGCTGCCAGGCGATGACATGGCGAAACTCTTCCTTCTGGAGCAGCTCCAGGATGAAGTGCCACAGCTGGATCTGCCGGGAGCCCGGGGATGACTCGGTTTTGTAGGCCCAGTCAGGAAACTGATATCCTTTAATTTGTGAAAAGGGCAAGTTTAAGGTAGCCGGGAGCTAGGTACATACATACCAGCACCCTGTCTTCACATTCCATTGCTCAGAATCTCTAGAGAGCTTTGCAAACATGCCATCAACACTCTCTCAGTCAGCTTGGGCTAACCACAACAGGGGCGAGGAAAGCACAAGTAAGTTATCCATTCTAGTGGCAGTTGTTAAATCTGATAGCACAGAGCAGAAGCACCAGGTGTCCTATCCATTCTTACACCCTTTCATGTGCTACTGAGGCCCACACCTACTTTCCATGACGGCGTGAAAAGTTCCAAAAGGTAACATGTGAAAAAGGGAAATTAGTGTTTCAGGAAAATAAAGCTGAATTTTGGCCCCAATTTGAAACTGTGGCTTGAATTGTAAAGAGACTTTAGAGTTTGGCACAAAGGCTTGTAGAACAGACATAACAAATACATTATCCATAGGAACCCAAGCCTACAAATGTCCTAGCTGCATCCATCCCACCCAACAAGCACCAGGTTGTCAGTCACAGCTGGGCACTGGTGAACAGAGCCCAAGGGCCTCAAGGGAACAGGAGCCACTAAGGAACATTCTAGGCAGATCAGAAATGATGAACTTCTGCTCACCTCCACCTCCTTCTGGCTTTTCCACGATGCTACAGCCTGCTTTCATTTTCACCCGCCTGCTGAAAGACACAAGCCATCACAATGATTTTAAGATGCCATTTACTAAACACCCAAGGTTTTCTGGTAGCCTTTCCCTACCTTTCTTTCATTACACAACCCTCTCTTTCAAACGTGTCACCTCCAAACTGCTAATCCCCAAATCATCAAATGATGGTCCTCAGGTCATCGGCCTTCAAAAGCCTTAATTATCTCTCACCTGACTTGAAACCACGAACTATAAACACAGTCTTTAATATTTGCTTTCTTCCGCCTGACCAGCCCTTCAAACGTAAAAGAGGAAGGCTACAATGAAAACGGGTCCAAAAAGGCAGCCAAAACAAGTCAAACAGTTTGTCTTCTATTACTAGACAGGCCCAGATGCCAAGATACACAAGCCTGAGTTCACTCAGATGTACCAGTTTTACAAAAAAAAAAAAAAAGAGAGAAAGAAATAAGGGGAGGGGTGTGTGTTTGAGGGGAAGATCCAAATCCATCTGATTCCCACTGAAGAATGAACATCTGATTTTATTTTACGGAATTATGGGAGCCCAGAGAAGAAAAACTCCTCCCCGTCAGAAAATGGCTCCCCCTCCCCCTTGAAAAATACCCTGGGATACAGGAAGTAAACACACCTCATGTACAGTCACTCTATACTAGAAACACACACACACAGGCCCAAAAATCGTTTGTAGGGGAAGAAAATGAAAAAGACACGCTCACTTTGACAAATCGTGTTGTGTGTGGGGGCAGAAGGCGCAGGCATTTCACAGTCTTCTGACTAAATAAATGGCCGGAATCCTCCTGCAATCTGAATTGATTTCAGCCAGATTTACAGCTCCTCAATAAATTTCCTGTTCCCTGCAGCAAACAACTCGGTGCCCGTCAACGAAAAAGGAGCGAGGAGGGAAGCAGGAGAGAGGCCGATCTCCCCTCAGAATTCCACAGGGCTGGTGCCAGGCTCGCAGCACCCTCATCGGCAGGCTGGAATCTGGTGGGGGCACGTAGGTGCTTCCGTAGCCCCAAGGTGGGGTGCAGAAAAGCGCAGGAAAATTCTTAATCGTCACAAATTTCGCCGAATCTAGGATTCTTTTTGATCTTTTACCACCCCGCCCCCACCCCCCATTCATACACCCGAAGGAGATCGGCAAGGTTTCAGCCTCGTAAAACCACAGGGGGCAGGGGAGGCCGAGATCCGTATCCCAAAGGAATGAAAACAAACACACTCACGCCACACAATAACAAGGCAGGAGCTTCCTCTGCGGCTGCTCCCATTTCAGTGACAATGAAGGAGGAAAACACGGATTTCCCCACGGCTCCAGGAAGCGGCCCAGGACTCTCGACTCCAGGACCGCTCCGAGGGACCGCCAGGCCGGTGCCACCCCCGCAGGAATGCCCTTCAACCACCCAGCCTCCGTCTGGGGTGCAAACGCCACGACAACCTGCCCAGGAATCCTCCAACAGCCCGGCGCCCCGGTTCCCCCACACAGCGCCCGCCCCCCGCCGGCGCCAGGGCAAGCCGATCACAGTTTCACTCGGAGGCCACTGGGTCCCAGGGGGGCCCCTCGCCCCAACTCCGCCAACTCCAGGCTCCCGGCCCGCCTTCCTGCGCGACCCTGCCCCGCACCGGGAGCCACGCACCCTCGGGAGCCGCGGTCTCCGCCTCGCCGCCGGCTCCCAGCTCACGCTGCCCTCCTCGTCTCCTCGCCGCTGGCCGGCCGGCCGGCCGGAGCGCCCCCACGCCCTGGCCCAGGCGCTCCGGGGCCGCGGCACCCACGCAGCCCTGGGTCCCCGTCGACCCTCAGCCAGGGGCCCCCCTTCCTGCCGCCGCCCCTCGCGCTGGGAGAGGCCCGGCTGGCAGCGTTCCCGGCCGGAGGAAGGTCCAGCCCTCCGCGACACCGACCTCACCGCGGTCGGCGAGGCCCGTCCGGAGGGGCCGCGCGCGGGCGGACAGACGGGGACTCACCTCTCCCCAGCACGGTCCGTCTGCGGTCCGCTCTCCGCCGCGGCGTCTCCGGCTCCTCCTCATCCACCCCAGCAGGAAGTGACCTCTCGGGCTGCTGTCGTCACTTCCATCCCCAGCAGAGGGGGCGGGGCAGGAGGCGGGGTCTTCCCGCGGGTCTCCCGGCCCGCCCGCGCGGCGCCGCCCCCAGCGGCGTCTCCCTTTCCTTTCTCCTTTCCCGACTTCCGCCCGCACGCCGCCCCCCGGCGCGCGCGCCTCCCGCGGCGCAGCCCGTGCGTCCGCCCCGGTGCGGCGCGCGCGTCACGCCGCGGGGGCACGTAACGCACGCTCGCGGCCCGCGGCCGCGCGGGGCTTCCCAATGGGGGCCCCGGGGAGTGACGCAGAGCGAGGGGCGCCTGGCTCCGCGCCGCACGCGCGCGCCTTCGCCCCCTGCCAGCGCGGCGGAGCTCGGGGGGCGCCACGGGCCGCGGAGCGTGGGCTCGTCCGTCGCGGGAAGGGACCCCGGGTGCCTCACGGGGAAGGCCCTGGCGCCGGGGACAAAGCCACGCCCAGACGGCCGAGAGCGGGGCTCCGTTCGGCTGAAAAGGGCGCCGCCACCCCCCAGGGAGGGGCCGGGTCGGCTTCGAGAACGGGCCCTTTCATCGACTTGAGCCGTGACTCCAGCGCTTCGCCTTGACATTTCCTGCCTGTAAAACCCGGAGACCCCACTTTCCCCCCTCCTGCCGCAGTTGGCCAAACCTCGCCAGTCTTCGAGCCCCACCCTCACCTCACGCCTCTTTTCGCCTCCACCCTTTGGCGGCCTAGGGGGGGTTCCCTCCGGCCGCGCCGCGGGGAAAGAGGAGGCTGTCCGCTCCGCTGCTGAGAGGATTTACAGCCTAGGAAACCCACAGGGGCAGTGCTGCTCTTTCTTGAGTCCAAATGGAGGCGGAATGGCAGCGCTTCCCAACCTGTGGGTCTCCACCCCCTCCCTTTCCCAGGGGTCGCCTGATCATCACAGTAGCAAAACGACAGTGAAGAAGTAGCAACGAAAATAATGTTATGGTTGGGGGTTCACCCCCACACGAGGAACTGTGTGAAAGGGTCGAGGCATTAGGAAGGTTGAGAACCGCTGGTCTTCCTTTAAGACTCAATAATAAGAGATAGTAAGCAGTTCAATTTATCTCTACCTTCAACCCCATATTTCTGAGTCGTGGCCAGGCCTAGTTTTACTTTAGGAGTGGAAGGGGAGCGGAGCAGAACTCCGCAACGGTTAGATAAATTACAGGATAAAAGTGTGGAGAACGTGCAGAAGACAGATAGGATTCAAGAAAAACTTGGGAATTTGAGATAAAGGAGCAAGGCTCATTTCCGACTTGTTCTAATAACACCTTTCCATCCTCTCTGCCAGACATGGCAACATCACCGTTCCATGTTAAAAAGCTGGATGTACTATGAGCCACTCTCTAGCTATTGATCAATCAATTAGTTGGTCCGCAAGGGGCCTACCTTGCCCCACCTGTTTAAAAAGAGAAAGGAGACTAGTATTGGTGATGTCAGGCCTACCAAAACTAAGAAAGTGGACAGAAATATAACTCATTGCCATCGGGTCGATGCCACCTCATAGTGACCCAATAGGACATGGCAGAACTGCTCCTGTGAGGTTCCAGGGCTGCAACTCTTTACAGGTGTAGCAACCCTTTCTCCCTTGGAGGGGGTGGTGGTTTCGAACTGCTAAACTTGCAGTGAGCGCCCCAATGCATAACCACTAGGCAACCGGGGCTCCCTACCATTGGCCCCAGGGCTCCTTAACTAGGTTGCATTAGATTGCTAATACATTTGGAGTGCTTAGAATAGAGACTGGCACATTGTAAACATGACAGATCAATAAAAGCTGGCGAAAGATAATTATAAGAATCTTTAAAATCCTCACACCACCCATGCAAACCTGAGCCATTTTATCAACTCTGAAACCAGGGTGACCAGGAATGTGCCGCTTCTGAAATTGTTCTCCTTAGAACCAGCGCTGTGACGTCAAAGGATCTTGCGCCCTACACAGGACCAGGACTCAGGAGCAGAGGGACTCTCATGCATATTCCGATTCACCTTGGACTCCTAGTGGCAATGTTGCTTCTCTCGACTAATTAGGATCATAAAGGATGACTTGAGTAAACATAATTAGCAGTGACTAAATAGGCTTCACCACCTAGCTTGAGTCTGAATTGATATATTGAGAAATACTTGTATTTCAGCAGAATTCAACCAAATTATTACATCAAGAATCTAATCACTAGACAAACTCCGCAAGTGAATTGGGGTTTGATGAAGCAAACTAAAACTTCCCTCCTGATAAATGAGCTGTGCTCTGGGAACCTCACCTGTAGTGGGAGACGCTGGGGAGATCAGAATGCCTGGGGACTTTGTGCCCAATGTACCCAAGGTCCCTCTCTGCTATCTCTTTCACCACAGCCCTGCTGCCTTCTTCATCCACTGAAACCAGCCTTTCATAACATGATTCTTCTTGTTCCCCAAGTCGGGGAGAGCATGAGTTTTCTCAAAGTGTGAGGGTGGAAACACTTAGACACAGTCTGGGAGTCTAGTTGTAATCTCTCTTGAATTTCTACTTGCTCAAAGACCTCTTTGTCCACGGACTCTGTCCCCTCTCAAAACCCCCTCCCTTCCCATCTCTGAAATTATTGCATAGGCCTAGAGCACTTTCTGTTCTATGTCTCACCCTCAGCTCCTCTCCCTGCTTCTTAAATTGAACACACAGAGAAGAGACCTCCAAAACGTTTCCTTTACTTCCAAAAGATCCTTTCTGGATTCTTTATTTTATGGAGTGTGTATTCGCTGGCTCCTTCTTGACTACTTTCTTTTTCATGTATGCATTTAGATTCTCCACCCCCGCAAACATGACCTGCTCATATATACAATACAAATGCTTCCTCTACTCTTGCAGTGGGTTATTGCTCTCATTCTACCACCTGTGTGGCATGTGCATATTTGTTCTTCCTTGTGTGTTTGTCTTAGATTGCAGGCCCTTAGAGGTTAGAGCCTCAGTCAGTAGCTCCCACAGTACCCAGAGCAGTTCTGTGTTATTATTCGAGATGCCTAATGATGACGACTTCCTTCTCTGCTAACATATGGGCTGATGTGCTGGCTGGGACTTTCTTCCCTCGCCCCCCTCTCCCCACCCCCCACCCCCCGTACCCTCACTGGCTTCACCACCCTGCTGCCTCAGTCTCTTCTGAGTGTCTGTAAAGGACAGTAGCCTCAAACCTTTTCCAAAGCCTCTTCTTCCCAAGCTTGGATTCAGAAGAGCCGAATTTCAACCCCAGTGCTCCTTTTTGCTATGTGTTGTCAGTGGAGCTGCAAAGCCGCTCTGAATTCTAGCCTCCTCATCTGTGAAAGGGGGGTGGCGGCAGTGGTGGCACTGATGTCCTGATTGGGGACAGAGTGTGCTAGCAGCTGCGGAGAGTTTATAAACTGTAAAACCTCTCACAAACGTCAAGGATCAGTGCTGCCTTTGTTACCATCCTAGAGCTCACGCTGCTCTTGGGATCAAGAACTCCGGCTTGGTAGCATTTATCACCTAGTGTCACAAACGGAGTGGATTTAATGTTTCAAATTTGTGGGAATCTGATGGACACGACTTTGCTCTGAGAATCAGGCTCCGTGAGTCTCTCATCTCACACACCTCAAAAACTAAACTCACTGCCATCGAGTCGATGCCGGCTCACAGCGACCCTATAGGACAGGGTAGAACTGCCCCTGTGAGTTTCTGAGACGGTAACTCTGTATGGGAGTTGAAAGCCCTATCTTTCTCCTGTGGAGCGGTGGTGGTTTTGAACTGCTGACCTTGCAATTAGCCCAATGTGTAACCACTACCCCACTAAGGCTCCTTGTGTTTCTCATCTGGACACTATGTCATGAAACCTCGCTTGAGGTGATACATTCTAATCACTCCGTGCCTCTGTTTCCCCATCTATAAAATAAACCATAACAGTAACACATTTTTTCCATATTGGTGAAGTCAACGACTGAATTGTGAAATGGACTTATTTCTCATCTTTGTAACTTAGTATCTCCGTCAGTAAAGTGAAGAAGGTTCATCACTGTAAGAGAATAAACTCTGGGAGGGGAAAATAATAAAGAGGACCTGATGCAAAGGGCTTAAGTGGAGAGCAAATGCTTTGAGAATGATTGGGGCAGGGAATGTATGGATGTGCTTTATACAGTTGATGTATGTATATGTATGGAGTGTGATAAGAGTTGTATGAGCCCCTAATAAAATGTTTAAAAAAAAGAGAATAAACTCTGACTAAATATTATTAGCATTTTTCTATATCGGAGTCGAGCAACTCCTAACAGTCTTGTGTTTCGGTTTATTTTTCCCACCCACTCAAGGTTGTTGTGCAGGGAGAGAATTAATGTCAGTGACATGATTGGGGATCCCCAGAGTAAAGGTTAAGTGAGTCCAAAGCAGAAGTAACTTTACCCAAAGCAAGAAGAGCCGAGACCTGGCTGTTTACCTAACAGTGACTTGGGGACTCGAGGATTCTCCCCGATTCCACGTCCACCGTGGTCCACAAATACCCCCTTCCTCTCACTTCCCCCTTTCTGGTCTTGCTTCCCCCACTCACATGGGCACAGCAGGGAGAAGAGTGAACAGGATGGGCGAGCAGGGCTGACAGGAGGAAATGACCACGCTATCGGACTGCTTTTCCTTCTCGGTAGCCTGAGGGAAAGGCTCCTTCAACTTAATGTTTGACTGTCAGCATTTGTCCCACTGGCGACGAGCGTGGCTGTGAGCCGAAAGCTATTGCACAGGTCTGGTGATTTGCGCTTGTGAAAATGACCTACGGCGGCCAACTGATTGCTTCTGGTTCGTAGTGACCCTCGGCAGGACTGAGGAGAACTGTCCCCTGGGGTCTCCCCGGCTGCTATCCTTATCTGTCGCCGTGTGTTTGAACTTTGGGTTAGCGGCTGGCCACCTTAGGCACTGTGCTTCCAGGGCTGCTTTCTGTAAGGATTACGGTCTAGAGAGCCCGATGCGGCAATCCTCCCAGGAGCCGAAAATCCTGACTGGGTGGCACCTGACAACAACAGCACCGCCACCAACATGTGCCTTTCTCAAGACCCCTACCTCCAGGAAGCCTGCTGGCGCGAGTTGCAGGAGACAGCCAGTTTCTCTTGGTCCAAACATGTCTAGAATGGGTTCGCCAAGTCTCTTCCCCACTCTTGTACCATGTACCTGAAACCCTGACCCGTTTGCCACCCGAATCATTTTGCTTTCCTTTGTGTTACTTACGACTCATATCCTCCTTTCACGGTGTTCTCCTTAGGACTGTCATCCTAAGTGGGCACAGACTATGTCTATCTAATTCCCATTATTTAATGGCCAATAAAATGATAGTCACTGTAGCAGAGACTGGAGGATCATAGGCTAGCGAACACCAAGGAGGGTGTATTCTGAAAGTGAAGTCAGACCTCAAATCCAGTGAATTCAAAGGCTATCCCTTAAGACTCTAGAAAAGCTTTCGCTTTAATGTGTGACGAGCCACGTATCGATGGATTTAAAGACTCTTAGGCAGGGGTCCTCAAACTTTTTCAACAGGGGGCCAGTTCACTGTCCCTCAGACCTGTTGGAGGGCTGGACTATGGTTAAAAAAAAAACTATGAAAAAAATTCCTATGCACACTGCACATATCTTATTTGGAAGTAAAAAAAAACAAACAGGGCAAAAACACCTGGCGCTGGGGTGCTAACACACCCAAGGGATGGATATTGTTTATATCTCCACAGGGAAATAGGGACCAGACTTTAACACAGTGCCCCAAGGTGTGACTGCAACATTCCTGCGTGGAGTAGGGAACCAGTGGAGAGGTCTGGGGGGCTGGCCCCTGTACCAAATACCAAGTGGACGCCTGCTCCTCCCCACAGAAGAATTGATTTCAAAGGACGGCATTGAATCTGCAGCTCTGGGAGAGGGACAAATCTGATCGGAGCACATGGGAGCAGATGAAGGGGGAGGAGGAGAGAGGAGCACATCCTGGCCCACCAGGTCTTGAGGATGATGACCCCAATTAGAGCAGCCAGTCCACAGAGAGGACCACATGGTCGGCCCCACTATGAGACATGAGACTCCTCACTGATCCAGGCCCTGTGGGGGACAGCACTGGAGACACAGTGTGGGAATTGTGCCTGACCTGATCCCACCACATGGAGGCAAAGCACTGGGGGAGTGCAGCGGAACAGCAAGGGAATGGAGCGGCAAGGTCCCCAGGGAATGCTGAAGGTGGACTTCGGGGCCAGGGTGTGGTACTCCAACAGACTGGACTGGAAAACACTCCTAAAGGCCAACAAACGATCCTTGAACTGACTACAAGCTTTTCTTTCTTGTTGTGTTTTGTTTTGTTCTTTGTCAGTGGTTTGCTGTTGTTGTTTTGTTGTACATTGTTGCTTGGGTTTGCTCTGTCTTGTTTTTGTGCATGTTAATATCTCCACAGGTCTGTCTAAATAAGATAGGCTGGATGAACGACCTTGAGAAAACAATGGGACCAACAATTCTCCAGGGACAGGGGAAAGGGGGAGGTAGGGGGAAAGGAAGTGGTCTTAACAAACCCAGGGACAGGGAACAACAAGTGATCCAAATTGGTGGTGAGGTGGGTGTGGGAGGCCTGGTAGGGCATGATCAAGAGTAATGTAATGAAGAGGTATTTCTGAAGCCCTGGTGGGGAATGAGCATGATAGTGGGACAGGAGGAAAGTCAAGGGGAATAGAGGAAAGAGCTGGGAGGCATAGGGCATTTATAGAGGTCTAGATAAATACATGTACATATGCAAATACACACACACACACACATATATATATATATATATATATATATATATATATATATATATATATATATATATATATATATGGATGGGGAAATAGATCTATGTGCCTATAGTTATAGGTTTAGTATTAAGGTAGAAGAAGGACATTGGGCCTCCACTAAAGTACTCCTTCAATGCAAGAATACTTTCTTCTATTAAATTGACATTCTATGATGCTCACCTTCCCTACACAACCGCTGAAGACAAAGCGAGTGAATAAGCAAATGTGGTGAAGAAAGCTGATGGTCCCCAGCTATCAAAAGATATAGCGTTTGGGGTTTTAAAAGCTTGAGGGTAAACAAGTGGCCATCTAGCTCAGAAGCAACAAAGCCCACATGGAAGAAGACAGCAGCCTGTATGATAACAAGGTGCCGAAGTGATCAGTTATCAGGCATCAAAGAACAAAAAATCATATCATTGGGTGCACACCTGCATGATACAATAGCTGAGGACAAATGGGTGCATAAGCAAATGTGGTGAAGAAAACTGATGGTGCCTGGCTATCAAAAGGTATAGTGTCTGGGATCTTAAAGGCTTGAAGGTAAACAAGCGGCCATCTAGCTCAGAAGCAACAAAGCTCACATGGAAGAAGAACACCAGCCTGTGGGATCACGAGGTGTCGAAGGGATCCAGGTATAAGGCATCATCAGAACAAAAAAAAAATGTTACCATAGTGAATGAGGGGTGGTGGTGCAGAGTGGAGACCCAAAGCCCATTTGTCGGCCACTGGAGATCCCCTTGCAGAGGGGTCTAGGGGAGGAGATGAGCCAGTCAAGGTGTGATGTAGCACCGATGAAGAATACAACTTTCCTCTAGTTCCTAAATGCTTCCTACCCCCTCCCCCCCCACTATCACGATCCCAATTCTACCTTGCAAGTCTGGCTAGACCAGAGGAGGTACACTGGTACAGATAGGAACTGGAAACACAGAGAATCCAGGGCAGATGATACCTTCAGGACCAGTGGTGTGAGTGGTGATATTGGGAGGGTAGAGGGAGAGTGGGTTGGACAAAGGGAACCGATTACAAGGATCTACATGTGACCTCCTCCCTGGGGGATGGACAATAGAAAAGTGGGTGAAGGCAGACATCATACAGGGCAAGATATGACAAAATAATAATTTATAAATGATCAAGGGTTCATGAGGGTGAGGGGAGTGGGGAGGGAGGGGAAAAAATGAGGAGCTGATGCCAGGGGCTTAAATGGAGAGCAAATGTTTTGAGAATGATGAGGGCAATGAATGAACAAATAGGCTTTACACAACTGATGTATGGATTGTGATAAGAGCTGTATGAGCCCTAATAAAACGATTAAAAAAAACAACACCTGGTGGGCCAGATAAATGTCCTCGGCGGACCGCATGTGGCCCATGGGCTGTAGTTTGAGGGTGCCTGCTCTTAGGGATGGAATACCTGCCAGAGATCACCTATCCCATCTCACCCAGTGCCATCCTGCGTCTGCTGAACCACCCTGCGAACCACGCTGCTTGGCACCGCAGCTCAGTTAAGGCTGCTTCACGGTGAGATAGGCGAGGGCCAGTCAACAACAATTTATAGGAGCCTTTATTAAACAAACATGTTTCGACACAAAGCCACTGCTTCTCAACATATCCCAGGTCGCTACACTTCTGAAGGTCAGGTTGCCATCTCGCTAACCTCTTCCCATATTGCATTGGCGAATCTGCTGCCAAAGGCCTTCTTGAAGTGGGAAAGAGTGGAGATGCCCCGTGGAGGACTAAGGTGAGGCTGAGCCAAGCCATGGCATTTTTGGTGCCTTATCTTCATGTGAAACCTGGACAGTGCCTACGGGAGCCTGGCGAAGGAGTGATGCACTTGCCCGCTGGCAATATAGAATATGCCATGAACTGCCAAGAGAATAAACAAATCTTTTGGGGAAGAAAGACAGAATACCCCTTAGAAGTAGGAAGGTGAAACTTGGTCTCACATGTTTTGACTATGTTCTCGAGAGAGAGGTGCCCCAGGAAAAGGCCATCATGCTTAGTAAAGCTGGAGGCCGGCCCCAAAGGGAAAGGGCCTCTGTGAGGTGGACTGGCGTAGTGGCTGCTGCCATGTGCTCAGACGTAACAACATTGTGGACAGGGTTCAGGACCAGGCATGCTTAGTTCAGCCACAGGGTGGCCGTGACTCGATGACACCAACAATAATCTTCCCTGAAGAATTCTGCACTCCTGAATTCACACCAAGTCACAAGGGCAGCTTTGGCATCTTAGCGGGACTCAAATTTTGTTCCTTGAGTTTTGGGAACAAAAAGAAGTCTGAATGATTGAATGTTTCTGCAGCCCGTCACTGGTGACGAAGTATGTTTTTCTTGTACTAAACCCAGGAATGTATGAACTAGAACCTCAGTAGCAATACTTTTGGACTACCTTCGTACCTACAAAAGAGTATGTGAAAACACACGTGTATCAGTTTAAGTACAATAATAAAACAAAACTCCCTAGTACCCAGGCAAGAAATGGAAGTGACCGTGTCCTAGACTTCTTTCACTGCTCCCCAATTTCATCCAAGTTCAGTAATTAGATCACCCTGATGCCTATATAAAGCAAAACAAAACAAAATACCAAACACTCTGTCATCGAGTGGATGCAGACTCGTAGTGACCCCAAAGGGCAGGGTCGAACTGCTCCGAGACTGTAACAATTTACTGGAGTAGAAAACCCCACCTTTCTCCCAATGAGCAGCTTGTGGTTTTGAACTGCTGACCTTATGAGTAGCAGTCCAACTTGCAACCCCTACGCTAAATCCTATGAGGAGCGCCTGAAAGCGATTCCTTCGATCCCTTTTACCTATGACTTCTAATTTAGGAAGATAAAGCCACACAGATTACATGTAATGCTTCTCCCATGGGACCACCCATCAGCTATCTGAAGACAGGAATTGTGTTTTCAGTAACAACGAGGGCCTGCTAGAAGCAGCAACCTTAATCCTTTCCTCTTCCAATGTAGCTACCAGAGCCAAACCTTCAGGCTTGGTCTAACTGGTTAAGTATAGGGTCAAACGGTCCCCTCCTTAATTGAACCATTACGAATGGCATAGGACCCCCTGTTTCAGGGCCCAGAGTGTACTGCTAAGTGAATACTCAAAACCTCCATGGCTTTCCCATCGGGACTGCTAACCCGAGTCTCTTCTACTAAGTAGACGTCTAAACCCAAGCGTCAGATTATACAGGAGTTCCTTTCCATGTTATTTTGTTGGGTCGGGTTCTTGCTTTCCATTCCTGTAGACAGCACCTTGATTTATTAGCATGAATAACACTGTAGAATTTCTTGATAGCAAAGTTCTACTTGGAGCAAACATGAAAGCAACTTGTGCGGAGGACATTAAAACGCCAAATGCCAATCTCCTCTAAGCGTAGTAAAATATGCTTTCAATAGTTCAGCAGTCACTCAGGATCTTGCAGTGTCCTCTGCATTATTGTACCTTTGATCTGTGGGATGGGTGCTTGGTAGTAGAGGTGCAGGTAATGGGATTCCAAATAGCAGAGAGCTTAGTGTTTGCGACGCTGGCAGCGAGTTAAAGCCATTGTGGAAAGCAGAGAACATCAAAGTCAAGCTTGCCATTAGGTTGGCCGCAGGGAAAGGGGAGTGGGAATTCATGTACAGGAGTCGGACATCATAAGGAACTGAGAATCTATCATATTTTGGCATCAAGTCAGAAGGTGGAATGTCTTGGTACATGTATTGCCAGGGCATTTCTATCCCAACAATAGATTATTGTCATGGGCTTGGCTAAAGCGCTTGCAATATTGTGTTAAGACCAGGTTGGTTGGCACAGATTTTAAAAATCACCATCCTTGATTTTGTAGCAGAAATCTGGGCTGCTAGTGCTTTACTCTAAGGAGAGAAGAAAACCTCAAAATTTGGAAAGAAAACACCCCGGTGTGCACTTCCTTCTCCTGGCTGTGAGGCAAGCACCTGGCGCTGCCGAAGCACAAACACGCACACAAGTGCCGTCTTGTTCAGCTCCTCCATTATGCAGATGTGGGTTTCGGACCAAGTCCTCTCCTGCCCCTGCATGCCAGTCTGGTCCACACGAGTGCTAATTTCTCTTAAGTTCCTCGTGGAAAATATTTTGCCCCGAGACTGCCCCTAAAGCTCTGAAACGCTAATTGAACCTGAACGTTTTAATTGAACCTCATTAGTGGGACCTTGTGAGGGAGACGTGAGTCCCTTGAGTCTGAGAGAGGGCGAGAGGAGACTCTACTCTGGGTTACATAGCTTGTCTCCTGGTGCCAAAATCCACGGCCTCTGGGAGCCCAGTTACTTGTGGCAACTTTGGTTCTTTGCTCCCCTGCTCCAGATTTATTCAGTGTCGTTCTACCTTGTCTACCTGAGTCTCTCACCTCAGTGCGTACAGAGTACTAATGAGATGGAACCCATGACATTTTCTTTATAATTGAGGCTGCCCTGAGCTTGGAAAACCTCCATTGAATCGATGATTTACCCCTATGCCCAATGTTATTCATTTAGTTAGGAGCTTGTTTTATTCTTCTTAATGTTGATCTTGGTGAAAGTACGTATACACAATCAAAGGGACACGATTTCCACAAGTTCTACGTGGACACTTTGGTGATTGTGATTGATTACATGCTTCAAGTTGTGCTTTCTATCCCTTTTCACATGGTCCCACCACCATGATCTGAAAATCACTGTCTCCTACATTCTGATCTAACCTTTTGAGTTGACATTGTCAATTTCATCTCGCACAGATACATATAAAAAGAGCACCATGCTCAAAGCAGACTAATTAAGAAGCATTTGTGTGTGTGTGTGTGTGTGTGTGTGTGTTTTAAAGAAAACATCAGGGGAGAATTTTGATTTAAAGTTTAATGATGGTCACAGGACAATGGTTTGGGCGTGGGAGGCTCACTCAATCTTATTGGCTCCAGAATCTCTGGATTCCACTGAGAATGTGATATTCCATTCTGCGTTTCTTTTACTTTTGATTAGGATTCTACTGTCGTATTTTGGGTCAAAACATCCAGTAAGGGTAGTTGGGCGCCATCCAGTGTTTCTGGTGTCATGGCCAAGGAAGCAGCCGTTCATGGAGGCAACCAGACCCCCGTTTGTTCCAGACTCTCCCTTCTTGCTCTGTCGCTCCAGGTGGCTGTTGTCCTTCGATGGCTACTTGCTTTGAAAACCCCCGTCACCACGCAACAAATGAGATGAGAGAACAGAAGTACTGAGAAACAGTATTAGGCCAATTGATTGGGAGGTCCCTTGGCATCGTGACCGTAGGCCTCCAAATCCCATGAGGTGCTTGGTTGTCCATAAACAGCCCCAACAGCTGTTTGCAAGAAATATGCATACCTCACCATGCGCGAATGCAAGACTTTCCAAGCGTACCATGTAGCGATAGCAATTACATTCATAGGTTGTACAAGAGCTTGGGTTTCCTCTGTTTTATAGAACAAACGAGATCAGCTATTCCGGGGGTATGAAGTAGAGGTGACCCAGGCTAGAATCCAGCAGTGCTCTTTGTGGATTTGTGACCTGCTTCCTGCAACTCCCTGGAAAGTCAACACCATTTCTAACAGGAGAAAATGTAGCTCAATCTTAGAGACTTCTTAGTGTATTCTTACTTCTCAGGTGAAATTGTCTGAGCACGACAGAGCGTTACGGGCCTACCAGCCAAGTTCATCGGCCCCCATCTTTATTAGAAAAGAAATGGCCTGGTTGTGTGTAGTCCTGGTGGTGTGTCACCTTTACAAGTACCAAGAGAGCACAATGGAGGCCCAGTTCAGCAAGACGGTCTCTTGGGTATATGATCATTCCTTAATTTTTGGTACAATGATATTTTCCAAAGGTATTTTTTCATGTTTATTATTCATTCCACAAAAATTCATACAGCAGCTGCTATATGCTATACGCCAGCTATACCAGACTTCAGGAAGACAAAACGCCTGGAACGTGGCCTCCTCTGACTGCAACAGTTCCATCAGCACCATTGCCGACACTTTCCTAGAGGTGTGAATCCCCAGCTATACACGTCAAATGCATGAGCCGAGTTTCTTGTGATCCCATAGAGCATAGACACGTTCATCCCAGTCATGAAGCTCCGGTTGTTCATTTGTTCAGCAGGCATCGCTTGGGCATCTAATATGAGCTGAACACCGTGGTTTGTCACAAGGGATCCACAGGAGATTCAACTACAGAGAAACTACTAGGAGAGGTGGACATAGAAGCAGACAAATAACGATGCAGTGTGGGAGCACAGTGTGTAAGATATTTCTTTCTGGCTAGCAAAGCCCCCTTCCCATTAATACATCACTGCTGAGACAATTCCGACTCATAACAACCTATAGGACAGAGTAGAGCTGCTCACACAATATCCAATTTACCAAAGTGGACCACCAGCACGCTCTCCCACGGGGCAGGTAGTGGGTTTGAACCACCAGTCTTTTGGTTAACAAGCCAGCGCGTATTCCCTGAGCCACTAGGGCTCCTCTCTCCCAACGCCAGGCTTCCTCAGAGACGCTGCAGATTCATTTCCAGACTGCAGCAATAAAGCAAGTGCAGCCATAAAGCGAGTCCCGGGGATCTTTTTTGTCGTCCCTTGGCAGGTTTGCACTGACTGTGGTTTATTAAGTGTGGGAGAGCAGTATGAAAAGCTATTGGGGGAATTAACCAGTGTGACACTAAAGTGAGGCACACATTGCGCCTGTAGACTACTTCGAAGTGCAAGAAAGACGCTTGCACCGGGGCGAAATGCTTTCTCAGCTTCCTTTGAACGAGGACAAGAGCACGCTTCCAAATCCTGGCTGTCAGTCTACAGGAAGAATTCTGGGAAAGATCTTCCCCTTGGAAGGAGAGATCCCTAGAGGGAACTGGTACGCCTGCATGTTCTTCCCGATTTTGGATGTTGTCTTAGGGAACCGCTGTAGTCCTCTGGGGGAAGAGCCCAGAGAGCTGCAGAGATACTAAGTTAGAACGCTGATGTCATGGACGTCATGCAGGAGCTCCACCTCTCTGAAGAGCCGATTCTTCAAGCCCCATCGGCTTGAGCTGCTGCAGGTGTGTGTGAGTTCTGCTACTTGCAACCACAGGCCTCCTAACTGAGACACGGAAAGATAGAGGTGTTGAGGTGCAAAGAAAGGCAGCTCAGGGACCTCAAGAAGTATGTGGTTGGCAACTAAGATGAGCGGTGCTGAACCTCGTCAAGGGCCAAAGGTCACTGGAGGCAGCGCAGAAGCTGCCAGACGTGTGGGAAGAAACTTCCTGGCTGCAGGAGTGGAAGAGTGGAGCTGGGAGGCTGTATACCTTGGCAGCGGTTGCAGCGTGGAGTGAGGGTCTGCTTGCTGCATAGGAGCTCTTGGGCTTGAGTGGGGGGGATGGATTTAAGAGGGGCACAAAGCTGGAGGCAGGGAATCCCGGCTAGAAATTATATGAGGATGCAGAAGAGGGAGACCCCAACAGCATGGAGGCGGTGGACCAGAGATGGAGGGGAACAGAAGATACCCGAAAATTCAGAATGCACACATGGGTGATGGCGCACATTAACACGAGGAAAGGAGGCATAAACAATAATTTGTTAGGTGGCCAAGGACAACAAGCTGAACTTCATCCTAAATGCCAAAGCTATTTTTATACAAAAAAAAAATTAAACGTCATACTTACTTTCCTGTCTTTTTCGAGAGCGCTTGTCGCTATAAACTAACCTTTTCTTGATGACTCATGGTCATCATCCTGAGAAGGGAGGCAGCCTGGGTAGGGGAAATGGCCAAGTCATGGTATAGTGGAAAAGGCCCTGTTAGACACGAGACGTTTCTTCCCCTAATTGTTTTATCGAGCTTTAATCCACACATCAGACACTTTCCTCGGTCAGTCATATTGAAAAAGGGTTGTCTATGCATCGTCACAATCAGTTCTAGAACATCCTCCCCCCTAGACATCAGCTTCGGGCTTATTCCCTTCTCTGCCGCTGACTAAGCGGTGTGATCATGGAAAAGTCAGCACGTCTTTCTGAACGCTTGTTTTCTCCTCGGCTGCTTACTCCCTCGGCTTTCTTTGGAGATGGAGCGAGATAATGTGAAAGAGGTTGGTAAACCTGAAGGCAACGCTACCGCTACCCGTCCTCACGGTCCTGTCCTCCCTGTTCTTAAGTGAACTCACAGGCAGCACAGCTCTGCATCTACTTTCGGGAGCCACTGTCTGCTCCCTCGCGGTTAAATTGGTATCTCGCTCTCCACATGCTTTTCTCTCGAAGAGGCCTCTCGCCTAACCCTCACCTTCTTCAAGGGCCATGGGCTAGGAAATCAGAAGTCAAGCCTCTTAAATTCCTGGGGCAGCGTAACCCGGGAAGACTCCCTGTGGAGGTCCTAGGACCTGGCTTTAGTTCAAGAGGCTGGTGTCAGCTATTTTGGGTGCTTGAAAGCCTTTCTCACTTCCGGATTTGGGGCTGCATTCCACAGAACCGAGGTTGTCAGATGTCTGACTTCCAGTTAAGTGGGACGTTAACTATGGTGCTTTCTACGTTGCCAAACGAACTGTTCCGTTTGAACTCTTCCCTGATTTGTTACTTCTCTTTTACCACTCCGCACCAGTTTTTCTATGATATTGTATACAGATCTATCTTCACCCCTGAACTACACCCGTGACATACATTAAGACCCCAAATACCCGAAGGTTACATTTCCTGGCCTCCCCGAAGGGTTTAAAGCCCCTAAGCTTTCTCCACACCTCCCGTGACATTGGAAGGGATTCTCGACGGGCATGCTAAGGGGCTTGCAGCCCCCAACATTGCTTGTGCGCAGCTGGATAATTCGATAACGAGGTGAGAAGGTGTGTGGTACAGTGCTTAAAGCACGGACGTTCGAGGTGGGTTTCTTGAGCTTGGGTGTATTCCATAACCTCTCTGAATCTCAATGACCTCATCTGTAAAATAAGAGGAATGTCTTACTGCAAGAAGTCAATGTAAGGAGGCAAGTAAAGCACTCATCATGGATCCTGGAGCCAGAAAAGTACCCAGTAAATGGAAGAAGATGATATTGATTAGACAAACCAATCCTGGAGAATAGTAAGGCTAAGGAGAGCTGGCTCTGGATGCCTTGGGACAAAAGGAGAAGACAGGAATTGTTAGGAGGTGGGGAGCAGAGGTTTTAGAGGTGGGTTGGGTGCTGGAGTAGAGTGGGTTCCTGACCAGAGGCTGGCTTTGGGATTATCTAGTGAGAGGCAGGCGCTCCTGGGATCTGGCCTGGGGTAGGTTTGAGGTGTAGAGATGGGAGAGGCTGAGAGATTCACTACTTCCTCCAGGGACCTCAGCCAAACAGGAAACCTTCAGAGCAAGAAACTCCCCGGTCTATTTCATCCCAGGCCCTGCGCCTCCTCTCCCACATATTCTTCTTTCCAAGTGCCCATCAGGTATCTCTGGGTAGTGGTTTAAAGATGTCCACAAAATCTTTGTTATGCCCTCATCCCTAAGTCCCTAACAAATGGAATCTGTTTCTCTTCCTCCTGACCCTTTATTGGCCCTTGGCTACTTAGACCAATCAAGTACAGCTAAACTGACGCTGTTAGCATTTTGGGCCTAACCTTTACAAAGTTTCGCAGCATTCAATTGCTTTATGGTCTCCCTGGACAAACATGTAAAAAGACCCATCGTTCTACTAGGAAAACGATCTCCAAAGACCCTGAGATGACTTGGCGAGGGAGAGGCGCCCAGGCGAGTCTCGTTTTCCCAGTCAAGGTGCTAGGCACATGATTAAAGCCACCTTGGACCATGCATGCAGTCCAGCCCAGGCACCGGCTGACCACGCCTGGGTGACTCCAGTCAATGTCATAAGGAGACGAAGAATCACCCAGTTGAGCCCTGGGCGAAGTTTTGATCCACACAGTGGTAGGACGTGAATGAAATGGTTTTTATTTTGAGAAGCTCGATTTTAGAATGGTTTATTACATATCAGTAATAACAGGAAGCCCTTCGTGTTTATCCTTAGTGGATGAAATAAAGTTTATCTTCAATATTTTGAATGGGCACAAAGGGATAAAGAGTGTGCTTCGTGATTTCTCCATCAAAAATTTCTATTTTTTCCCCTTCAATTTTCTAGATTTTATTTTTACTTTCCCCCCACCCCCAAACCATTTGATTGGGAGGTAACCCAGACATCAGACCATTCCATAGTGCAATCACATCAAACATTTCTTGGGGCAGGAAATACCACCAGTCACATCACTGCTACTGATTAGAGGCCTAACAGTCTGGAGAAACAAAGCCAGGAAGACACTCATATATGTAGAGCTTTATTTAAAGAGTAATTGCATATTAAGGAAACATGCCAGCCCAGTGCAGATCAAGTCCATAAGTCCAATATTAGCCCATATGGCCGATACCAGTCTATGAATCCCTCTTCATACTCACATAGCCATGCAATAATGCCAAGCGCAGGAAGACCACAGGCCAGGGGGTGGAAAGTCTTACAGATCCAGTGGCGGTGGAAGCCTCTCACCACTGATGCGAGTCTCCACAGGACTCCTCCAGCCCCAGGACTCTGGTTCCATCAGCGTGGCTCCATCGGTGTAGCTCCATGTGGCTTGTCAACAGGAATGTGTAGCAGAGAGAGTGTCTCTGGCCTCCAGTGAACTATTGATCTGCTTCAAGCCTCCAAATTGAGCCATCAGGCTGCGACCTGGTTGGCTAGACTACACCATTCGCAAGTTGACAGCAGGGTATGTAACTGCCACACCTGGGAAAGGCAATTGACTACAACTCACCTCACTCCTAGAAGGGTGGACTCTATGCGTCGAACTTTTGGGTCGAGGGGAGAACTTTGGAAAACCATTGAGCTTCGAAAGAGAGTGGGAGACACCAGAGCTGGAAGAACTGGGGTCAGGGACAGAGAACACAGTTTCTAGAACTTGACAGTTTCTCTGAGGACCAGCGCTGTTTGCCTTCCATCATTAGGGGACCCAAGTCACAACGAGGGTCTGGGGACATGTGGACACGGCTTCCAATACACAGAACTCCAAATCAGGAAAACCGAGTCCTGGTGAAGGGATTGGCTCAGGTCATCTGATGTGCTGGTGGTGGAAACTGAATTCAGGTCGTCCCTCCCCTAGACTCTTTTTCTGAGGTGTTTTTTAAAAAATGCTTATTGTCCATTCCTTTCCCGGTGGCTACTTCCCATCACTCTGGGAGAAAGGGCAGTACAGCAGCGTGATCTTTAGACAAAGGGGGGAAACTGGGCATGCACGGACCGCCTAGCTCTCAGAGGCAGTCTGATGGGGTGGGAGCATTTCAAAGGGATCAGGTGTCTGTCCAGGGCACTTACATTCAACAACAGATGAGGGTTTGGCATCTGCTTCCTCCAAAGTGGGTGGGGGAAGGCAGAGAGCGATGACTAAGCAGGATCTGAGCAATTCTAGCACAATGCTGTTCAAGGAACCAGCGAGACAGAGTGGAAGAGGCTTCTTGGTGGAGGTGATAGGCACGCATTGCGAAGGAGGGGTGAGAGAGGGTACCCTAGATGCAGTGTCTTATGCAAAACTTCAGAGGCAGAGACAAGCACTGTTCCTGTTCAAGGCACGATAAGAAAATGGCTGAGGAGGCCGGAGAGGTCTGATTAGGAAAGTGGAGGGAGGGAAGGTGTAATTAATAAGAGAGTCTGGCCAGACTCTCAGGGACTGTTTCCTTTTCTGAGCCTGAGTCCTCTGATCCCAGGACCAAGTCTCCAGCTCCTCCCAGTTCCACCCTTACATTATCCACTCCCATCTGCTCCTCCGGCTCCTGTAAGGATCCTCGCAGCCCTCACCATAGCTGCCATTTGCTGGTGGTTACTATGTGCCAGGAATTACACGCAGCGGTCTGTGTGCATGCTCTGGTCGGAGCTTCCAGGCAACACTAGGAGGGTGGTCTGCACTTTAAAGGCGAGCAAATTGTGAGACAGAGCCCGGGACCGGGGGCAGGTTGGAAGAGGTTTGGTCCTTGGCCCGGGGAGTCCCCCGGCCCTCCTGAGGCACCTCGGGAAGGAGGCCAGGCTGTTTGGATACCAGGCTGATGTTTTCACCCTCTTTACTGGCGGCCGCCTCGTGGAAGGGATTAGCTGCATGACTGGCAGGGCCCAGGGCCAAATGGAAGGGCGGGCCTCATGCTAGAAAAGGGATGGTGGGTTTCAAGATGGAGACCACATAGCAGGAAACCAAGGGCGGGGCCTTTCAGAGATTGGGATCATGTGTGAGCTGCACAGCTGCCCCACCACCACCCCACAGCTGGGCCTGGCTGTGGGGGCACCGCAGAGACTCGGGAAGGTCACACACCCTGAGCTTCACTGCAGCCAGCAGGCTCTCCCTTTCTGCACCTTTCCCTTCCCACTCCCCCGGGATCAATCTCTTAGGAAGCGTATTCAGGGAGGACAGGGAGGGAAAGGCAGCAGGATTGGCACTGCCAATGTGAAGGCCGGGTAAAGCTGCCCCTGGGCTAATCTATCTTCAAAGGAGCCCACCTGCCCAGCGCCCCCTAAATCCAGGGAGGAGCTCCTTGCAGGTGCAGTTTATGTGGGCCCCCTGGCTAACAGCAGGAGGCTCTACATCATCAGGACTCTTTCAGGCCTTCCTTTACTGTGTGGCCAGCACTCCGTGAGGTCCTGAGGGCAGGAAGCAGAGAAAGTCCAAGGAAAGTCAAGGTTCTTACCCTCAAGGAATTGCACTCTGGTTGGGGATCTATGATTTCGAAGCAGTAAATAACCAGAAGACAATGTCAAACCATCAATATGTCAGACACCACCAAGTGCCAAGATATTTGTCACAAATGTTGTCTGTGTCACCGGAAGGGCGCGAGGCCAATCTGGGCTGGTGTAAACCAAGTCAGAGCTTTTGTGAGATGGTCCTATCTGAGTTAGGCCTAAATCGGAGAGTCGCAATCAGAAACCAAAGCGAAACACCAGCTGCTGTCTGGGGGTGGGGGGGGTGGGGGTGGGGTTCTGACTGCTGGAGACCCCTGTAGGCCGGAGCAGAAATTTACACTGTCAGATCTTTCTTCTGAGGCACCCCTGGGTGGACTCAACCTTCAGTCCTTTGGTTAACACCTAGGTAGCACCCAGAGACCCAGGACTTGGAAACAGGGCAGCAGAAAGCAGTTCAAAGGTGCTGTGTCCTACGGAGTGGGAATGTAAGCCAAGCCAGCATGATGACCACCGTGGGAATGTGGGAGGTGGCCGGAAGGGCTGAGCCAAGGGTGGGTCCTGGGGAGAGGAGTGAATTTGGGGAGCCAGATAGGCTTAGATTCAGGTCTGGTTCTGAGGACAACTATGTAGTCTAGGGCAATGTGGACCATTTCTGAGTCAAGATTTAAAATATTTGCTATTAAAACTTTCTGCTCCGATTTAGTATTAAGGTAGCAGATGGATATTGGGCCTCCACTCAAGTACTCCCTCAATGCAAGAACACTTTGTTCTATTAAACTGGCATTCCATGATGCTCACCTTCCTCACACGATCACTGAAGACAAAGCATAAGCAAATGTGGTGAAGAAAGCTGATGGTGCCCAGCTATCAAAAGATATAGCGTCTAGGGTCTTAAAGGCTTGAAGGTAAACAAGCAGCCATCTAGCTCAGAAGCAACAAAGCACACATGGAAGAAGCATACCAGCCTATGTGATCACGAGGTGTTGAAGGAATGAGGTATCAGGCATCAAAGAACAAAACATCTTATCATTGTGAATGAGGGGGAGTGCGGAGTGGGGACCCAAAGCCCATCTGTAGGCAACTGGACATCCCCTTACGGAAGGGTCGCAGGGAGGAGACAGCCAGTCAGGGTGCAGTGTAGCAACAATGGAACATACAGCTTTCCTCTAGTTCCTGAATGCTTCCCCCACCCCCACTATCATGATCCCAATTCTACCTTGCAAGTCTGGCTAGACCAGAGGATGTACACTGGTACAGATAGGAACTGGAAACACAGGGAATCCAGGACAGATGATCCCTTCAGGACCAGTGGTGAGAGTGGCGATACCAGGAGGGTGGAGGGAAGGGGAGGTGAGAAGGGGGAACCCATTACAAGGATCTACGTATAACCTCCTCCCTGGGGGGATGGACAACAGAAAAGTGGATGAAGGGAGACATTGGACAGTGTAAGATATGACAAAATAATAATTTATAAATGATTAAGCGTTCATGAGGGAAATGGGGGCAGAGAGGGAAGGGAAAAATGAGGAGCTGATGCCAGGGGCTTGGGTGGAGAGCAAATATTTTGAGAATGACGAGGGTAACGAATGTACAAATGTGCTTTACACAATTGCTTTATGTATGGATTGTGATAAGAGTTGTATAAGCCCCCAGTAAAATGACTAAAAAACAAAAACCTACTCTATTCGAAATTCTAAAAAAAAAACAAAAGTTTCTGGTCATGTAGGTCTCCAGGTGGTCAAGTGTGTGTGCCTGACCCAGCCGTGGTGTCCTCCACCGCCTCACACACATGCGGCAGGTAGACAACTGAGTAAGGAAGACTCTGGGAGAATGGATGCCTTTGAATGGTGGTGCTGGAGAACGCTCCATGCGCTGCCAAAGGGACACACCGATCTGTCTCGGGAGAAGGAAGCCCTGAGTGCCGCTTAGTGGCAGGGATGGCAAGACTTCGTCTTACCTACTTTGGACATACTGTCAGGAGAGACCAGAACCTGGAGAAGGGCGTCATGCTTGGTGAAGAGGAGGGGTGGTGACAAAGAGAAGGTCCTCGATGAGCTAGATGGACATCCACGGCAGCATCCTTGGGCTGAGGCGTGGGAACAATCTCGAGGATGGCGCCGGAGTGGGCAGCGCTTCACTCTGTTGTGCACAGGGTTGCTGTGTGCTGGCGCTGTCTCGATGGCACCTAGCAACAACAACAGCAGCAACAATTAACATCAAGGTTGGAGGTTTGAAACCACCTCTCTGTGCCACAGAAGAAAAGTCCTGGCTTCCACTATAAGATCACTGTCGAAAAGCCCTCTGGGTCGGTTCTGCCCTGCCACTCAGGGCCGTGATGAGTTGGAATCCACTGGAAGGCAGTGAGTTTGCTCTGTTTCGGCCGGCGCAGGTTGGTTTGAAGGATTCACCGCCCGCAAAGCATTCAGTGGAAAACCTGGCATGGATCCATGCTCCCCAAAGCCAGCTATTATTCCAATGATGTAGTTTGAAGACACCATGTCATGCATGAGTAGGATTGGATTAGGAAAGCCTGCCTTCCATCAAGTCCGGGATCCGGTCCTTCTCGGGGCTCACTCAGACCATTCCCTTAACTTGCCTAAGCCTCCATTTCTTCATCTGAAAATAGGAATGCCAATGTCATGCACCCTGTAGGGATGGGGCCAGGATTACATGGCAGAAAACATAAAATACTAGAGGAGAGGACTTGGCACCTAATGAGAGCTAATACATGTTATTATCACGGAGCCTCTCAGAGGGCTTTCCATCCCCATAGCGTTGGTGAGGAGACGAAGGCTCAGGGGTTAAGAAACTCCCCCAGGGCCACCTGGAGAGCCGCCAGCTAGAGCAACATCATTTCTGTGAAGGGGAAACAGAGTCTCATCAGCCTTGCTCTCATGCTCCACGTAGAAACTCACCCGTGGTTTCTAAAGCACGGTGTGCATCTGGCATAATACTTCTTAGTCTGACTGACAGCACAGTGACTTCTTTGAGGGCGAGGCTGCTTCTTACTCATCCCGTGCGTCCTGACCCCTGACATTGGTCAGTCCCTGGAAGGTGCTCGGCAGTGTTTGTTGACTTGACAGGAAAAGACAGGAGGTGATTGGGGTCAGCGGCCTGGCCCAGGCAGGGCTTGGCGGTGGGCCTGTGTCTGGAGAGTTGGAGGAGAGCGACCAGCCGGACTCCGGTTTGGAGTCTGGGTGAGTGGAGCGAGGTGGGACGGTTAGAAAGAGGGGAAGTTGGAGGAGGTTGAGGGCTTGGGCTGGAGAAGGAAGTTGAGGTTGGGGAGCTGTAAAGGTCAGAGCCAGGCAGGTTGGGTTGAAGAGATGGGGGTCATTTGAATAGGGTTCCATGCTGTGAAAATGCACCCCTGCAGTCCCTCCATCCCTTGCAGACTGCTTTGTGACCTGAGTCCAGGTCCCTGTTCCAGAGCGGCTCCTCTCGAGAGGCCTGAGCCCCACCCAGGCACCCACAGAACGTGGAGCATGTGCATAGCCACCTCTCGCCGCCCAGAAATGAAAAGCATGTTTGGTCACGGTGGCAAGCGTGAGCTGTCCAGAGTGAGTTCGGTGGGGGTGGGGTCAGTCTAGGAAAACTTCTTGGAAGTGGAGGCTTGACCTCAACCAGGAGGGGAGCAATGAGCTGTTGGAAAGGAAAAAAAAAAAAGACTGGGCGAAGTGGGGGTGGGGTGGGGCGGACTTGCTCATTGCAGGGGTCTTTCTGCCCTTGACTGGGATCTGGGCTGGTCCCCTAATCCACTCGCCGCGGGAGTGCAGGAGGGAGAACAGACCACAGCTGTTGTGAGGGGGCTTAGAACCAGATCTCTAGGGAACCGAGGACAAGATAACCATTCGAATGCCCAGCACCAGCCCATCACTCAGCTGCCTTCTCCTTCCGCTGCGGAGGCTTCTCTTTCTGCCAGGAGGATGCCCCTCACTCCTGTTTCCTCACTCCTTCATCCTCCTCCTTACGGCCCACCCTCTGCGGGGGGTAGACCACCACCCTGCAAGTTGTCGGGAGAGAGGAGACCTGGCTACCTGCCTCCTCCCTCACCCCAGCCCGATCACAATCTGTCCTCCTGCACTGGCAGGGGCCCTGATGCTGTCACGACAGACATCTACCCATCCCCCTTGTCTCCCAACACTCTTTCCTCCCTTGAGCAGGTGCAGTGATAAGTCCCTGGCACCCAGCAAAGAGTGAAAGGGTGAATGGACCTCTGAAGTTTCTGGTCCCCAAGTGCCTTGACCTCGCGTGCTCCCCAGGATCTCCACAGCTCTTGCCCTTACATGTGTGTACTTCCTTTTAAAAACCAAGAGCCCCAGTCATTCCCCAGACTGCTACCCCCTCCCCTGTGACTCCCCTGCCTGGCCTTTTGTGGGCTCCCAGTGTGGGGAGTGGCAGGGGCAGGTCAGCCTCTGGGATTTCCCCAGCCTGCGGCCAGCAGGAAGTAGGCCTTGGAGAAGGCAAACCTTAGTCTTGGCCTGTGTCCAGCTTCCAAGGAGGACCAAGGTTCAAGGGAGGAGTCTGTTTCCCGGATCAGCTGGGGACTACTACTGACTTCTGCTCATCTGAGGGTTCAGGCCTCAGAGGTCCCCCCCACCCCACAAGGTCATGGGTTGAGGGGAAGAAGAGAGCAGGGTGGGAAGCCGGAGGGGAGTGGGGGTGAGAGAGACATGGCATGGGTGCCTGGACTCGGGCCTTTTCAAACGCTCCTGGATGGGGTGGTGAGTGGGTGGGCTCCCTGGATGCTGATCTGCTCCTGAGTGGGTGTGTGGCCCGGGCCCACCAGGGGTCTGCATCCTGGGGCCGAGAGGTGACTGGAGCAGTAGCAGCATCTGCCCACCCTCACAGGGGGTGGGGGGTGGGGAGAGCTGGAGAAGCGGGTGTTTGTGGTCATAGAGGGGACTCAGCCTGAGGCAGACAAGGGTTACAGCAGAAAGAGGCAGCAGTATCGGGAAGCCCGCCCTTTTCTCTCGTGCCTCAGTTCCCCTTCTCTGGGGCGATCACTGTGGAAAACGTGGGGCGCAGTGAGTGGGTGCGCGCGGTGGGGGGGGGGATCGTTGGCATCCGTGAGCAGCTCCCAGTCAGTGCCGCCTCTCCTCTGGCTCTCCTCTGCTCCTGCCCCCTGGTCGCCCTGTTTCCAAATGAGCCCCTGGGGGCCCCTCAGTAGCAAACACAACACAACACAACAGAGAAAGAGCAAGAGCCAGCCCCCAGAGGACCAGGCAGACAACATGGGTGACTGCGCAGGTTCCCCACCGGGTCCCCCTCCAGCCCGGGGCTGCCCCCTCCAGCCCTCTCGTCCTTCTGCCCTTCGGACCCGCGCCTGGGAATCCCTTTCTCTGGGTTCTTTGGGAGGACTGGGTTCTCCCGCCCCTCCCTCGGGGCAGGGGGAAGATAGAGAAACTGAGGCACGGGGCGGGGGAAGGGCGGGGGAGGACGGGTGGGAAGGTCCTACTGGAAGAACCGGAGTCCGGGCCAGAGAGGGAAGGGGAAGGGTAGCCCCGAAGGAGACGGAGTTTCTGAGAGCCGAGAGCAGCTGCGCGCGGATCCAGCGCCGCTTGGTGGTGAGTGAGTGTCCCCACGCGCAGCCCCAGCCGACAGCCCCGACACCCCGACATCCCGTGGGGCTGGCTGCAGGCTTGCGGGGCTCCCTGCTCTGTGCTAAACCATACAGACCCGTCTCTCAGACGGAACACGTTCCACCTGTGGTCTGCTCTGCTTCCAAACGGACCCCGCCCTTCCCCAATCCCACCTGGCTTCTATCATCCACATCCTGTGGCTGAGCTGCCCTCGTTTGGCTGATCTGCTGTCTCTCTGTGGACCCCCAGGCTGGTCTGCTGTCTCTCTGTGGACCCCCAGGCTGGGCGAAGGGCTGCTTACTTCGCCTCCCACCGCCCGCCCTTAGGCAGCTGCAGAAGATTCGGGATGAGCGGAGCCACAGAGCGAGCAGGGAGGGACACCTCACTGTGTCCCCTGGCGCTCCCTCCCCCTGTGTCCCCTGGCGCTGCCCCCAGGCCCCTGTGATAGCTAGCGCCAGTTTCTTTCCCGTGGGATCCTTCTGCCTCCTTGAAATGCCCCAGAGGCACCATCCTGAGCCACACCAGCTTCCCCAGGGATCACCCAGTGAGATACCACAGTGTCTGTAATGTGAGTTAAGAACTGGAAATAGTTCATCCTTACCAACATCTGGGAAGAGATCCTAAGGAGAAACCCCAAAACACTGGAAGCCCTTAGGCTCAGAACTTACTGCTTGTTGTTGTTTGGTGCTGAAGAGTCAGCTCCGACTCATAGTAACTCTGTGTCCAGTAGAGCCAAACACTGCCCATCCCCACCCGCCCCCATCCCTTCTCCTAGTGTGTAAAGTGTGAGCCTATTGCTGCAGCCACTGTGCTGCTTCGTCTCCTGGGGCCTTTCTCTCTTTTGGCTGATCCTCTGCTTTACCAAACATGAGATCCTTTTCCAGGGACTGGTCTCTTCTGAGAACATGTCCAAAGTACTCAAGATGAAGTCTTACCTTTCTTTCTTTAAAAAAATTTTTTTTAATAAGTCATTTTATTGGGTACTCTTATGGCTCTTAAAACAATCCATACATCAATTTTACCAAGCACATTTATACATAGATTGCCATCATCATTTCCAAAACATTTTCTTTCTACTTGAGCCCTTGGTATCAGCTCCTCTTTTTCCCCTCCCACCCTTGTGAACCCTTGATAATTCATAAATTATTTTCATTTTCATATTTTACACCATCTGCTGTCTTCCTTCACCCCTGCGGGGTGTGTGTGTGTGTGTGTATGTGTGTACGATGATCATTGCGATTGGTTCCCCCTTTCTCCCCCTTCTCCTCCTTATCTTCTTGGATAGGTATCACTACTCTCATTATTGGTCCTGAGGAGTTTATCTGTCCTGCATTCTGTGTGTGAGAGTTCTTATCTATGCTAGTGTACATGATCTGGTCTAGCCAGATTTGTAAGATAGAACTGGGGTCATGATAGTGGGGGGGGAGGGGCATTAAAGAACTGGAGGAATGTTGTGTGTTTTGTCAGTGCTATACGGCACCTTGGCTGGCTCGTTCAAGTCTTAACATTCTTGCTTCTAAGGAGCATGCTGGCTGTATTTCTTCTAAGATAGATTTGTTTGTGTTTCTAGCACAAAATATTCTTCGCCCACACCATAATTCAGAGGTATGAATTCTTCTCTGGCCTTCCAGCTTTCACATGCATATGAGGCAATGGAGAACACCGCGGTGTGGGTCAGGCGCACCTCAGTCCTCAAAGTAACGTCCGTGCTCTTCAACGCGAAAGCGTTCTTGTGCAGCAGATTTGCCCAATGCAATATGTCATTTGCTTTCTTGACTGCTGCTTCCGTGAGCGTTGATTGTGGATCCAAACAAAATGAAATCTTGAAAACTTGAAAACTTGAATCTTTCCTCTGCTTCTCACGATGTTGTGTGTCGGCGCCGCTGTAAAAGATTTTGGTTTTCTTTGCAGTGAGTTGTCCACGTGGAAGGCTGTGATCCTTGATCTTCATCAGCACCTGCTTCAAGGTCCCTTCACTCTCCTCAGGCAAGGTTATGGTCGCTTATCAGGCTTCCTCTGCTCTCGCTACGCGATCTTCTTCATACAGTCTAGCTTCTCAGATGCTTTCCTCAGCATATCGATTGAATAAGTGTGGTGACGGGATACAGCCGTGAAACGCGCCTTTCTGGATTTTAAACCACTTCGTATTCTCTTGTTCTGTTCAAGCGGCTGCCGCTCGATCCATGCACAGTGTCTGCTCGAGCACAATGTACTGCTCCGGGAGTCCCGTTTTGTTCAAGGACCATAGTTTATGTGTGGTTCACGTAATTGAATACCTTCGCAAAGTCAACAAAATGCAGGTAAACATCTGTCTGGTCTTTGATGTTAGCAATGGTAGCCCTTGTCCCAAGTCTTCTAATCTGGGTGGGATTTTGGCGGCTCCTTGTTAATGGACCACTGCAAACATTTTTTAATCATCCCCAGCAAAATTTTACTTGCATGTGATATTAGTGATAATTGTTCAAATTTTCTGCATTCCATTGGGTCACTGTTCTTGGAATGGGCACCAGTACGGATCTCTTCCAGGCGGTTGGTCAGGTAGCTGTTGTTCACGTTTCTGGGGATAGAAGACTGAGTGTCTGTAGTGCTTCACCAGCTTGGTGTAACATTTCCATGGCCATTTCGTCAAGTCCTGGAGCCTTCAGTCCGCTTGGACTTCTTCCTTCAGTAAATACCATTGGTTCTCAATCATATGTTACATCTTTTAAAAATCATTTTATTGGGGGCTCGTACAACTCTTATCACAATCCATTTTTTGCCATCATCATTCTCAAAACATTGGCTTTCTACTTGAGCCCTTGGTATCAGCTCCTCCTTCCACCACCCCCCACTTCCCCCTCCCACATGAACCCCTGAAAGCTTATAAATTATTATTATTTTGTCATATCTTACACTGTCCGATGTCTCCCTTCACCCACTGTTGTCCACCCCCCAGGTAGGTTATATGTAGATCCTTGTAATAGGTTCCCCCTTTCTACCCCACCTTGCTTCCACCCTCCAGGTATCACCACTCTCACCACTGGTCCTGAAGGGATCATCTGTCCTGGATTCCCTGTGTTTCCAATTGCTATCTGTACTAGTGTACATCCTCTGGTCTAGCCAGATTTGTAAGGTAGAATTGGATCATGATAGTGGGGGGAAGAAGCATTTAAGAAGTAGAGGAAAGTTGTATGTTTCATCGTTGCTACCCTGCAACCTGACTGGCTTGTCTCCTACCAGAGACCCTTCTGTAACAGGGTGTCTAGTTGCCTACAGATGGACTTTGGGTCTTTACTCTGCACTCACCCTCATTTACAATGATATTTTTTTTGTTCTTTGATGTCTGATACCTGATCCCTTTGACACCTTGTGGGCCACACAGGCTGATGTGTGTCTTCCATGTGGGCTTTGATGCTTCCGAGCTAGATGGCTGCTTGTTTACCTGCAAGCCTTTAAGACCCCAGACGCTATATCTTTTGATAGTCGGGCACCATCAGTTTTCTTCACCACATTTGCTTATGCACACATTTGTCTTCAGTGATTGTGTCGGGAAGGTGTGTATCATGGAATGCCAATTTAATAGAACAAAGTGTTCTTGAATTGAGTAAGTACTTGATTGGTGGTCCAATGTCCATCTGTTGCCTTAATACTAAACCTATTTATATATGTACATGCCTGTATTTAGACCTCTATAAATGCCCTTTGCCTCCTAGTTCTTTTCTCTATTTCCTTTACTTTCCTCTTGTCCCACTATCATGCTCAACCTTCATTTGAGTTTCAGTAATTTCTCTTGGTTACGTTGCCCTTACCAGGCCTCTCACACCCTCCTTGCCACTAATTTTGGATCACTTGTTGCTCCCTTGCCCCTGGGTTGGTCAACACCACCTCCTTACCCCCACGTCCCCCTCTCCCATGTCCCCCCAGAACCACCAGTCCCATTGTTTTCTCCTCCAGACTGTTCATCCAGCCTTATCTAGAGCTGCAGAGATAATAATGTGCACCCCAAAAACAAGGCACAGCAAGACACAGCGACAAAAGAGAACATAACGATGACAACAGAAAAGAAAACAATGACCCATAAAAGAATAAATTAATTAGAAAAAGAAAATTTTTTAAAGATTTAAAAAAGAAAGAAAAAACTGTAAATAGATCAAGGCCTGATTTTTGACCTCTAGGCATGTCCTCAGTCAGGTCTAACGGGGTACCACGCTCTGGCCCCAGAGTCTGTCCTTGCATTCCCATGGGAGCTCCCTGCTCTGCTCCCACGTTGCTCTGCCACACGCCTTTAGTGTTTTTGCCTCGGTGTCGTCAGGGGCAGTCCGGGCCAATCTGGACACTGAATCTCCATTGTTGTCCCCCATAGGGCCATGGGTCAGCTAGGGACGTTGTGTGTCATAGTGGGATCAGCCATATGGTCCACTCTGTGCATTGGCTGTTTGGAGTGGGGATCTCATCCTCAAGGCTGATGGGCCAGGATGTGCTCCACTCTCTCTTACTGCCCCTTCATTTGCTCCCGTGTGCTGTGGTCAGACATGTCCCTCTCCCCGAGCTGCAGCTTCAGTGCTGTGCTCTACAGTAAATTCTTCTGGGGGGAGGGGCAGTTATCCCCAATAGCTGGTATTGGGGCTGAGCCTTCAGGCCCCTCCACTGGCTCCCCTCTCCATGCAGGCTTGCTGCGTTAGCATCTGGGAACACTGGCTTTAAGTCTGGTCCCTCTTTCCCTGTGGAGACACAAACAATACCCTCCCCTTGGATGGGTCAGTGCCCTATTCCCCCACCACACATCTCTCTCTTTTTCTTTCCCCTTTCCCCCCTCCACCCCCATTTCAGTTGGCTACCATATGTACCCCTGGATTTCATCTGGCCCCTGCCATACTACCTGGTCCTCACCCCTGGAGTGTTTGTATACAGTAGCTTTTTCCCTGCGCCCCTTTTGCATTTTTCTTTTCTTGTGTTTAAGCTTACCTCAGTGGACTCATGTTGTACGTGTCCTTTTGTGCTTGGCTCACTTCACTTAGCCGCATGCTACATCTCGACGTGCCTGACGGCCGACCAGTCCGTTTTGCTGCAGTGAGTCTGTGTGTTCTTCCTCTCTTCTTTTGCTGCTTGCAGTTTGGGTCGATATTTCCCCCATAGAATCCTTCGATAATTCAATTTGAGGCTTGACTTTTTCCTCTTGGGAGATGCTGAGTGTGTTCTTGCTTCTTGGCTTTCTAACTCTGGGTTTTGCACATTGCATTGTAGCAGTTTGTCTCCTTGAGCTGGCCTCAGACATTTTCTGGGCAGCTCTTTTACTGCATTTCAGTTGCTTTAATGGCTCTATGCTCAAGAACAAGCTTCACAGTCTCTTCAGACATCCACTTTGGTCTCCTCTTTCTTTCCTGTCTTTTAAGTGAGTTTTTGCTTTCTTCATGTGTGCTGTTCTTGATGTCCCTCCTAGCTTGTCAGGTCTTCTGTCATTAGTGTTTAGTGAGTCACATCTATTACTGATGCGATATACTGACGGTTGTATTTTGGTTCTCATGGATTTGGTCTAATTGTCTTCACCTTGAATTTGAACTTCCATCTGTGTAATTGATGATCTGTTCCACAGTCAGCCTGGGGCCGCGATGTGACTGCTGAGATTGAGCTTCTCTCTCGTCTCTTCCCACAGGTGTAGTCAATCTGACTTCCATTGATTCCATCTGGCGAAGCCCATGGGGAGAGTTGCTGTTCCTTTGTTGAAAGAGGCATTTGCAATGACGAAGTTGTTGGTCCTGCAAAATTCTGTCATGAGATCCCCAGCTTTACTTTTTATCACGAAAGCAACCTTTTCCAACTATTATTTCTTCCTTTTGCATTCCAATCGCCAATGATGATCAAAACACCTTGATTGCACGTTTGAGCAATTTCAGAGGGAAGGTGCTGGTAGAATTTTTCAATTTTATCATCACCAGATTTAGTGGGTGGCAAGTAAATCTGAATCACAGTTGCGTTCACTGGTCTTCCGTGTGGATGGAGAGCTATGGTCCCATCACAGACAGCATCGTGCTTTAAGGTGTGTCAAATGTTCCTTTTGACAGGGAACGCGATGACATTCCTCTTGAAGGAGTCATGCGTGGCAGAGGAAACCATACGATTGTCTGAGTCGAAATGGCCAAACCAGTCCATTTCAGCTCCTTAAGCCTAGGGTATCAATCTTTATGAATTCCACTTCATTTCTGACAACTCCCAACATTCCTAAGTCATACTGTGTGCATTCAACGCCAATGATTAATGTATGTTTGCAGTGTTTTTCCTTTCTTTCTGTTTTCATTGATGACTCGTCAACGTCTCTTGAGGACTGCCTGGACTTGAGGAGCCCCACTCCTCCTAGTGGTATTCCGAGTGCCTTCCAGCCGAAGGGGCTCAGAGCTGACCCTGCCTCTGACAGCCCTCTGGGCCATGTGACAGGTTTCCAGGGGCTAATCCCTTAGTAGCTAAACCCATTCCTTCTTGGTCTGGCAGCTCCGCTGAAACCTTTCCATTCTGGGTGACCTTGTTGGTAATTCAAATACCAGTGATGTAGCTTCCAGCATTACCAAACTCAAACCAAACTCACGGCCATCGAGGCAATGCTGACCCATAGCGACGTCCTGTGAGTTTTCGATACTCTTAACTGTTTATGGGAGTAGGGAGCCCCGTCTTTCTCTCGAGGAGTTGCTGGTGGTTTTGAACTGCCGAACATGTGGATCGTAGTTCAGTGTGTAGCCACTACACCAGCAGCATCATGACAACTTGCAAACCAGCACAATAAGACAAATGGACAGACACATGGTGGAAACTTCTCCACAGTATACTTCTTTAAAAAGGGCCGTCTAGTCCCCACAGAGGGGCCGAGTGGGTGGGTGGGGGTGAGGAGTTCAGGCTGTGGTAGAGCACTGATGAAACATAACTATCCTCTGGTTCTTTAATGCTTCCTCTCCTTACTGTTATGGCTCATGCTTCACCTCACGAATACTGTTAGATCTACGTGTGTTCATGCGTATTATTAAGATTGTTTGATGCAGAAATGCCCGATGGATGCCCCTTCAGACACGGCAATGGGAGTAATGATTCCCTGAGGTGGGGCAGCTGATAGCAATGATGACTGTATAACCCCTGTGTTAGTCCGGTTGACTAGAGAAACACATTCATAGATACTGATATGTGGATAAGAAAAAACTTTATACAAAAAAGCAATTGTATATTGAGGAAATGCCCCAACCCAATCCAGATCAAGTCCATAAGTCCGATATTAGCCCATATGTCTGATAGTAGCCCATAAATTCATCTTTAAGCTCATGCAGCACATGCAATGATGCTGAATACAGGAAGATCACAGGCCAGTGGGTAGAAGGTCTTGTGGATCCAGTGGCAGTGGAAGAATCTCAATGCTGGCATGGGTCTCCATGGGTCTCCTCCAGCTCTCTGAGTGTCTCAATAGCAGGAAAAGGAAGGCAGAGAGACTGGGTCTGGTCTCAGTGTGCTATTTATCTCTGTCATGCCGCCAAATGAAGTCATCATGCTGTGACCTGATTGTCAGGCTAGATTCCAGTGCTTCGCTCAAATTATCAGGAGGTTATGTAACTGCCACAACCCCACTCAAGGGGAGCCTATAATAGAATTGTAGGTGAATGGATATATTGGATGGGTTAAGAGATTATATATATATATATATATATATATATATATATATATATATATATACAAACAATAACAACAAGGGTTCCTGGGGGGAAGGGTGAGGAAGGGAGGGGATAAAGGGGAGCTGATGTCTAAGAGTTCAAGATGAAAGAAAATGTTTTGAAACTGATTGTAGTAGCAATTGCACAATTGTCCTTGATCTACTTGAATTATGGAATATTATGACATCTGTAAGAGCTCCCAATAAAATGATGAATAATTTTAAAAGGGCCTTTTATTGAAAAACAAATCCATGTTCAGAAAAGTGTCTGAAGATAAATGCCCGGCTTCATAAATGGTCACAAAAGCAACAGCCCAGTGACAGCACCCAGTCAAGCAATGGAACACGACCCGCACCCGGGAAGTCTCTGAGCATCCCTGCGGATCACAGCCCGTCGTGTCCCTGAGGATAACCACTACCTTGCTTTTCTCCACAGTTTGACCACTTATCATGTTGAGTTTTGCTTGTTTATGAACTTTCCCAAATGAAGTCACAGCATACGTATGGGGGTGGGGGGGGGGAGGGTATCCTAAAACAAAAGGGATTTTTTTTTCAAAGCTATGTATTTAAACATTTTTTCATAAAACAACCTCATCACCTTCAAAGTACTCTCCATTACACTTAATACATTTGTCAAATCTGCGATTCCATGCTTGGAAACATTTTTCAGACTCATCTGTTTGGATGGCTGACAGCACCTCCCTTGTGTTTCTTTTCACCTCTTCTGCATCATCAAATCGCTGTCCCTTCCTATCCCTCTGCATTCGAGGAAACAAAAAGAAGTCGTATAGAGCAAAGTCAGGTGAGTAAGGTGCGTGGGACAAGAGAGACATGCTGTGTTTTGCCAAAAACTGGCGCACTGAGATGGCTGTGTGAGCAGGTGCATTGTCGTGGTGGCAAAACCAGTCCCGCGTCTGCCACAAATCAGGCTTTGTCGCACACTGTTAGGCAATCTTTTCAAGCCTCTAAATAGAAAGCTTGATTAACAGTCTGACCTGGTGGAACAAACTCTAATTGCACTATTCCCCCCACATAAAAAAAACAAAAAAAAATGAGCGCATCCTCTTCATCTTTGATTTCACTAGAGCAACTTTTTTTTTGGGGGGGGGCTGCGAGGTGATGATGGCATCTTCCACTGGCTTGACTGATGTTTGCTTTCAGGGTCGTAGGAAGAGCACCATGTCTCGTCCCCAGTCATGACCTTGGGAAAATCTGGTGACTGCAGAGCTGTTCCTTCAAAGCACGGCATGCTTCCACTCGACGCTCTTTCCCCGCTCAGTCAAGACCCAAGACACACATTTTGCAGAGACCCTTGCCATTCCCAAACCCTCCGTTAATATTTGACGAACCGAGCTCCAAGACAGTCCAGGTAACTCCCCATCTCTTCAAAGGTCTGTCGGCCGATCTTCGAGCGCAAGTGCCTGAATTTTGTCTACATTTTCATCTGTTCAGGAAGTTGATGGACTTTCAGAATGAGGTTTGTCATCAATCGACATTTCACCTTTTTTTGAATGAGAAAACCACTCATACACTTGAGTTTTTCCTGTAGCGCTGTCCTTGTAGGCTGTGTTCAACATCACAACAGTTTCTGCGGCATTTTTCCCAAGCAGGAAACAAAATTTCACAGCTGCACGCATTCCTCTTAAATGGGCCATCACAAAAAAATTGAGGTTCGAGCGAAACTGCTTTTACGAAAAAATTTGCTGTGAACAGAGAGAACCTTCCCAGGTTTGTGCACAGAGTGCACTAACCCAGAGTGAGCTGCTCCCTTGTGGGGAAAATGTGTATACAAAGCACCCCCCTCTACATGACCCCAGTATAGCCTTTCACTTTGGGCTAGACCTGAGCATGTGCACAGGTACAGATATATAAGAGCTCATGACACACAGAATCCAGGAACAGGAATGGGAGTAGTGATACCAGGAGGGCAGGGGAATGTGGGAGAGGGGAGAGGAGGAAGGGGGAACTGACTGCAATGATCGATGCATAACCACACCTCCCCACCGTCCAGGGGGACAAATAACAAACTGTGAGGGAAGGGAGACAGCAGTCAGTGTAAGATATGAAAATAACAATAATTCATAATTTATCAAGGGGTGGCGAGGGTGGAGGGGAAAAAAGAGGAGCTGATACCAAGGGCTCAGTAGAAAGTAAATATCTAGAAAAGGATGATGGCAACATGTGTACAAATGTGCTTGATGCAATTGATGTGTGGATTATTAGAAGAGCTGTAAGAGCCCCCAATAAAATGATCTTTCAATTAAAAAAGATAAAATGTTTTTTGTGTGGGGGTGCCCCCTTGTATTCTTTGGGTGTGGCTTCTTTCGGTCTTCATTGGGGGGGGGGCTTTTATAACATGGCTTCTTTTGCTAGGAACGTGCATTGCCTTCGGAAGCTAGCAGAATTGCCGAGCCATAGTGGGTTAAATACAGAGTGTGGACTCAGCCCTGTTCACCTGCATTATTCTGTTTACACCACTGGCCAGCACATGGTTCGTTCTTCATCCACCCATGGAGATGGTCCAGCTCCATTTCTGAAACACGATTCCCTTCTCTCTCGTCTCCGGAACGGATGCCCCTTTTCTCTACCTTCTACCACCACTTCTTACAGCCAGGCCTGATTTCCATATCTTTGCCCCCTTGGCCACTGAGGACCCACCCAGCTCAGCATCTCTTTACTCTGTATCCTGTTCACCCACCACACCCTGCTCCTTAGGGTTTTTTTCCAGGCATAAGAAAAACTTGACCACGATTCAGCTCTCAAGTCTGTCTCTCACCCCTTCCTTCTTCATGAAGACTCTTCATTGAAGGGACAGCAAACCAAAAACAACAAACAAACAAACAAACAAACAAGCAAATTAACTCATTGCCATCAAGTGGATAGAGTTAGGAAATCTTTATACAGTGACTATCAAAATTCCAAAACATTCACATCTTGGAGCACTGGGTTAAAGTCTAGTCCCTCTTTCCCTGTGGATCTATAAACAATACCCCCCTTGGGTCGATTAGTGCCTTGTTTCTCTGCTACTCGTTTCTATTTGCTTTTCTCCCTCCTTTTTATTTGGCTACCATATATATCCCTGGATTTGGTCTGGCCCAACTGAAGCTATAGTTCAGGGAAAGGGACATATCTGATCAGAGCACACAGGAGCAAGTGAAGGGGGAGGAAGAGAGAGTGGAGCACATCCTGGCCCACCAAATCCTGAGGACGATATTCTTGCTCAGAGTAGCCAATGCACAGAGAGGACCATAGGGCCGGCCCCACTATGAGACACAACATCTCTCAGTGACCCATAGCCCTACAGAGGACAACACGAGGAAAAGAGTGGGAATTGCACCTGATCTGATCCCACCACACTGAGGCAAAACACTAAGGGCGTGCAACAGAACAGCAAGGGGAGCAGAGCAAGGAAGTCCGGAGGAAATACCAAAAATAGACTTTGGGGCCAGGGTGTGGCTCCCCATCAGACTCGACTGGAAAACACTCCTAAAGGTCAACAAACAGACCTTGGACTATTTATAGGCTTTTCTTTTTTTGTCATAGTTTGTTGTTGTTGTTTTGTTTTTATTTGTTGCCATTTTGCACTGTCTTGTTTTTGTGCATATTATTATCTCTGCAGGTCTATCTAGATAAGATAGGCGGGATAAACAATCTGGAGGAGAAAACAATAGGACCAATGGTTGGGTGGGGGGCGGACATGGGAGAGAGGGAGGTGGGGGAAAGGAAGTGGGTGTTAACAAACCCAGGGACAAGGGAACAAAAAAGTGACCCAAAATCAGTGGTAGGAAGCCTGGTAGGGAGTGATCAAGGACAATGTAACTGAGAGGAATGACTGAAACCCAAATGAAGGCTGAACATGGTAGTGGGACAAAAGGAAAGTAAAAGGAAATAGAGGAAAGAACTGGGAGCCAAAGGGCATTTATAGAGGTCTAAATACAGGCATACGCACGTAAATATATTTATATATGATGATGGAGAAATAGTGCTATGTACACATATTAACTTATAAAGTATTAGAGCAGCACATGGACATTGGGCTTCCACTCAAGTACTCCCTTAACACAAGAACACTTTGTTCTACTAACACGGCACTCTGTGATGCTCACCTTCCCTGATACAATCGCTGAAGACAAATGTGTGCATAAGAAAATGTGGTGAAGAGAGCTAATGGTACCCGGCTGTCAAAAGATATACCATCTGGGGTCTTAAAGGCTTGAAGCTAAATAAGCAACCATCTAGCTCAGAAGCAACAAAGCCCACATGGAAGAAGTACACCAGCCTGTGTGACCACGAGGTGTCGAAGGGATCAGGTATCCAGCATCAGAAAACAAAAATCATATCATTATTGATGAGGGGGTGCGGAGTGGGGACTCAAAGCCCATTTGTAGGCAACTGGACATCTCCTTACAGAAGGGTCATGGGGAGGAGACGAGCCAGTCAGGGTGTAATGTAGCAACGACGAAACACAACTTTCCTCTAGTTCTTAAATGCTTCCTCCCCCTACTATCATGATCCCAATTCTACCTCACAAATCCAGCTAGACCAGAGGATGTACACAGAGGAAGTACATGGGTACAGATAGGAACCGGAAACACAGGGAATCCAGGACAGATGAACCCCTTAGGATCAGTGGTGATAGTGGCGATACCTGGAGGGTGGAGGGAAGGTGGGGTAGAAAGGGGGAACTGATTATAAGGACCTACATATAATCCCCTCCCTGAGGGACAGACAATAAATAGAAAAGTGGGTGAAGGGAGACGTTGGACAGTGTAAGACATGACAAAACAATCATAATTTATAAATTATTAAGGGTTCACAAGGGAGGGGGGCAGGGAAGAAGGGGAAAAATGAGGTGATACCAAGGGCTCAAGTAGAAAGCAAATGTTTTGAGAATGAGGATAGCAACAAATGTACAAACGTGCTTGACAGAATGGCTGGCTGAATGGATTGTGATAAGAATTGTATGAGCTCCCAATAAAATGATTTAACAAAACAAAACAAAACAAAGCAAAAACAAACCTCCAAAACAAACTTACTGCCACAGAGTCGATTCCGACTCACAGCCACCTTATAGGACAGGGTAGAACTGCCCCTGTGGATTTCTGAGACTGCAACTCTTTATGGGAGTAGAAAGCCTCTTCTTTCTCCCACGGAGCAGATGGTGGTTTTGAACTGCTAAACTTGTGGTAATCTGCACTGATGGAAATGAAAATTCAGGATTTTCGGGGGCAGTGTTTTTTGAAGAAGATGAGACAAGAGAATTACATCTGGGACACGGAGCCCAGCTCAGATCTCTGGGGTGTGAGAGAGGGGCCAGTGAGGAAGTGTGGGGTCTTCCTGGCTTAGAGAGGAGCGGTGGTGGACAGGGCTGCCGGCCTGGAGGAACGGTACCAGCTCCTTCATCGCCACTCTCTTACACTCTGTCCTTTCCAAGATCAACTCTGGCCTCAGCGCTCAATTTCCAGGGTCTTGTGCTATTTTGTGATCACCGCAGTTGTGTACCAGGTGTCAGGAAGCATGTTGACAGTTCATAGGGGTGAAGGAACAGGCGTGATTGGGAAAGTGAGAGTGATGGGCTCTTGGTGCTCCTGCCAGTGAGTAGAAAGATGGGGCGGGGTCTCGGCAATTTGCTGGACACAGGTGAGTGGGATTGTGACCCAGAGGAAGACCTTGCTCCCAAATCATCGTCCCTTGTTACAGGGCAGGGCAGGCAGAGCACTGGCCAGCAGTTCGTAAGAGCTGTCAAGGAGAGCCAGCAAGCAGCCCAGCAGCAGGGCTGAGGGGAACTTGGGGGCGATCTGCCAGCAATTTGGCCCAGGGAATATAGCTGGTGGTCTCACAGGAAGCTAATTTGGGTGCAGAGTTTCCCAGGAAGAGGAGGAGGAGGGTACCCATTACTGCCAGTTGGGGTGGTGTTCAGGAACAACCCAGATTAAGGTTGGGTTAGTCTGGGTTGACTAGAGAAACAAATTCTTAGATACTCATATGCGTGTTAAGACAGCACTTTCTATCAAGAGCAACTGTGCAATAAGAAGACAGCCCAGCCCCGTCCAGATCAAGTCCATAAGTCTGATATTATTCCATATGTCGATACTAGTCCATAAATCCTCTTTAGACTCATGCAGCCATGCAATGACAGCAAATGCAGGAAGATCATAGGCCAGTGGGTGGAAAGTCTTGTGGATCCAGTGGCTGTGGAAGCATCTCAGCACTGGTGTGGGTTTCCACGTGACTCCTCCAGCTCCAGGATTCTGTCTCCAACAGTGTGTCTCCATGTGGCTTGTCAACAGGAATGTCTCGCAGGGAGTGAGTGTATCTGGCCTCCAGTGAGCTATTTATCTCCATTCTGCCTCAAAGTGGAGTCATCAAGCTGCGACCGAAGGACAGGTTAACCTCCACCCCACTCATTCTTCCTCGTCTCGAGCTGACACCAGATGCTGTAACTCCCGCAAAGGTCCAGGATGATTTTCACTTAGCTTTAGCCCTTGCTGGGGTTTTCTGCTCCCTCCAAGATTCACAGCCTTGGAAGGCCACAGAGGAAAAGCGACTCTGTCCTCTGGGTTGCTGTGGGCCACTTCACCAGGAAAGGACGGCTGAATGCTGCTCATCACCTTTGCCACTGGGCTCCTGTCCTCAAACCCCGCCCTACTCTTAGCGCCTGGCCTCCGGAGCCAGGGCCCCTCCCAACACACCAACCCTTTGGAGACGGAATTGAAAAGCTGGGTTTCTTTGCGGGGAAGGCACGTCGGTGGGCTGTGGTGTGTGTGTATATTCTTCCTTCTGCTGCCCTGTGGTTATTTTCATTTGCTCTGTCGAGATAAAGTTTAAAAAACAAAAGAAGCAAGCCTGTTGCCCTGGAATCAACTTCAACTCATGGTGCACCCCCCCCCCCCCAGGTGTTTCAGGGCGGATGTGCACCACACAAGGTCGTGGCTGCTTTTCTGTGGGTTCGACTGGGCGTAACCGGTGTGTGGAGCAGTGTACGGTTCATAGGGAAGCGAATTGGCAGTGCTCTTTTCCAAGGTGACTCTGAGGAGATTCCAACTGCCCATCTTTTGGCTAGATGTTGAATGCTTAACTGTTTACATCACCCGGGACCTCTTTGAATGGCTGTGATGCTGTGGAATTGAAGGCCCGCAGACTGCCTTGCTACCGGAAAGTGTTATAGACACAAGCTACTTTTTGATCGAAAAAAAGGTTAAGGCCATTGTTTCGCCCAACTCCTAACCCCTCTTCAGAGCACACACACATGGACTAGGACCTTCACTGACACAACAGAAGTCCAGGGGTGGCCCCTATGGCCTGTGGCCCATGGGCCCAAACGCTGGCGATCTCTGTTCACCCAGCAATGCCGTGAACGCAAGGCCCGGCATTAGCTCCCTTAAGATAACCCCGCTCGAGGGGAGTGAACGACAGAACTTTCGGTGAATGGATATCGTAGATGGGGTAAGATACAGGCAAACAAAACCCAAACCAAAAGCAACAAATGGGGTTCCTGGGGGTTGGGGTGGGGTTCAGGGGAGCTGATATCAAAAGTTCAAGCAGAGAGAAAATGTTTTGAAACGATGGTGGCAGCAACTGTGCAACTATGCTTCATGCAATTGAATGATGGTTTGATCCTATGTCTGAAAGAGCTCCGAATGAAATGACTGAGGATAGACTGCCCTCAAGGAACCCTGTGGAGCCCTGCCACCCTGGGACACCCCGGTGGCACACCACGCTTTGGGATCAAGGGGGCAGCAACAACAATGGAAATAAAACCTCCACCACACCTTGGATCAGCCTCCTCGAGCTTCTCGGATGCTCTCAGGAGCCAGAGGGCCCGGTTCTCTTTCTCCTTGCACCCCTGCCTCTCCTGCTGGCCCGGCTTCCCCTGCCCCTCTGCAGCTCCCCACGCACGGCACTCCTTCTCCGGGATGTGGCTTGTACCAGGGTGCTTACAGCTTCTTATTTCTGAAGTGCTGCCTTCTCCTCTCTGGTCCATGGACTCCAGGAGGCTTTGCTTCCTTGTCTGAGTGTCTCCGCGGTACAGGCGCTCCTCCATGGAAGGTGGTAAGAAATCGCTCCTGCAGGCAGCGTGGTTTCCAGCCCCCCACCCCACCCCCCGTGGCACTAGAGGCCAGGTGCACCTGCAGGTGGGCCGGGGGTCGGTCGGGTTGGTGGGCACTGTCTTGGAGTCAGTGTGGTTAGACTGAGGCAGAGGAACCGGCCGGTGGAGTGCTGGTGTGGCAGCATGAGGCCTGAGATTAGACAGGACTCTGGGACAAGTCAGAGGTGAGGTTTCAGTTGGAAGTCTAAGTTTGGGATCAGAGTCCCGGGGAGAAGAATCTGGGCCCTGGATTTGAGTCCACTTGCGAGACAGGCCAGGACTGAGAGCTCCAGATGCGGTGTCTCAGATCCAAGCTCTGGATCCATAGTGGAGACTTCTGGGGTCAAACAGCCTCTGAGAGCACTGGGTGGGGGGAGTGTCCACTTTCTCTTTGAGGGAGACTGAGAAGTGAAGGCAGGTTACCCATGGAAGGGAAGGGGAAATGAGATGACAGACGTGTTTCTAGGGGCCAGAAAAGTAAGAGCAGCCTCTGCGCTTGAGAAAGGGGATGGATACTTGGCCCTGGAGAGAAGCTTGTGGTCCCTCAAAGCTGAGGCCATTTTGAAGAACTGAGAAGAAGCACTGAACCAACTGCCTCATGGAATTTATGGCTCCCCAAACTTGACCATGGCTATGTTTCCCACGGTCTCCTCTTCACCTCTCTGACCTGGTTTTCTGGCCTGTAAAGTGGGGATAGGTACCCCTGCCTCTCAGGTTGGTTGGGAGGTGACCTGAGATGTTGGCTGGGCAGTGCTTTGGAAATGAAGAAGGTGCTCCCTGGCTGGGCTGGTTAGCATCTGAATGAGCCCCAGCAGGGGCTCAGGATTAACAGGACCTCAATGGAACCTGAGGCTGGAAGCCTGGTCTCTAGTCACCTCACCTCTCAGCATCCCTGATTTTTCGTGAGCCAGTGCAGATGGTAACAGGACAGACCTCATCAAGGTCTTATAAGGGTTAAACACAGTAACATGACTCAGCGCCTTGCATATATCCTCAGTAAGTAACACTATTTTAAGCATCTAGCATTTACTTAATTAAAAAAAATACTGGCATAAAGAAAACAGGTCTTGCCATATTCTCTGGTGGATAACTCTACTGTCGAAAGTTACATGGCATACATATGATTACATTTTTGGAACAATTGTTTATAAGGAAAAAAGATTTCCACTTCCTTTTTTAGTGAATGCAGTTTCTCTCCTCTTATTGTCTCATATTAATAGTACTACAGCGTTTTAAAAAGAAAAAGAGGAAGGCCCTGAATAAGACGGGCTGGCGCGTGAGAACAAGGGTGAGGGTGGTGCAGGACTGGGTGGCTCTTCACTTTGTTGGGCACAGGGCCCCTCTGAGTAGGACTGACTGCCTGGCAAACATCAACAGTGCCCTCCCACGTCTACGTGCCTATGCATTGCTCTGGTAGGGGCCATCGAGTCGAAAGATCGGAAGAAAAAATTCAAGGCTTGTGCTGCAATGTTGAAAGACTCTACGGGCAAAATATTGAACAATGCAGCAACCACCAAAAGAGATAGAAGGAATACATGGAGTCATCGTACCAGAAAAGAACTAGTCCGCCTTGACCGATTTCTAGAGGCAGCATATCAACAAGAACCAATGGTATTGCAGGGAGAGGCGCAAGCTACCCTGAACGCGCTTACGTCAGCATCTTCTTCTTCATCATCATCTTCTTCAGTTTTCTCATTCCAGGTCTTGGCACATTTCACTACAATACTTCACTGTATCTTCTTGAGTTATCCTTTGGGATTTCCTGTTCAGGTTATTTTTTTACTTCATTTCTTCCATGGGACTTAGCTACCCTGTGGTCAAGAGCAGGTCTCAGAATCTCTTCTGACATCACTTTGGTCTTTTCTTTCTATTCTGTTTTTTAATGACTTTTTCCTGTTTTCATGTAGGACGTTCCTGGAGGTCACCCCACAGCTCATTAGGTCTTCTGTCATTAGCATTAAATGAATCAAATATAATCTTGAGGGTTTTTGCAATTCTGGTAAGATAGACTCAAGGTCGTATATTTGGCTCTTGTGGACTTGTTTGTATTTTCTTCAACTCCAACTTGAACTTATGAGCAATTGATGGTCTGTTCCGCAGTCAGCCCCTGGCCTCATAGGGGCTGCTGATATTAAGCTTCTCCGTCGTGCTTTCCTACAGACGTAGCCAAGTTGGTCTCTGGACAGTCTGTCTGGTGAAGTTTGTGTGTATTGTGGGAGTTTGAGTTGCTGAAAAAAAGTATTTGCACTGAAAAAAAATCTGTTGGTCTTGCAAAATTCTATCATGTGATCTCCAACATCATTTCTATCACCAAGGCCATAGTTGCTGACTACTCTTCAACTGAAGTGTATGTTCAGATATATCAAGATTTGATGTATCATATTCAGTAACATTGAGTCAACAAAGTATCCCAAGTTCACAACTGCTCAGTGTAAAAGCCAGGGGTCCCTATCAGTTCTTGATAAACACCATCACTTCACTTCCCTGATTCTTGGGCAGACTACAGGCTGTGACAGGTCACTAGATTAGGGACAAAGCGGGGCTGTCCCCAGCGAATGCCTGTGCAAATGAAAATTAGCTGTCTATGCCACAATAAAGGGATTGCAGGGAAATCAGGCACACTAATTAGAGACCTATGGGGAAAATCCAATCTGGGCCCACACACATTGCCAGGCACCAGTGACGTTACATCACACAGGTGTGCTTAAATGTAGCCAATAAGATGTAGCCAGTCCCCTCTACGAGGGCTCCCAGCCAGTGTGGACAGGAGGGGTGGATAACACAGGCCGCGGGCAGGGCTCTTTTCCAGGTGTGCTCAGCAGGCAGAGGGTGGGAATCTCTCCCACGTGGGCAGCGAGTAAGCCCCTCCGGGTCCTTTTGGGGCCACATCTCTTGACCTCTGGGGGTTTTCCCGCCCTCATGGCTTCACGCTCCTGTTCCGGCTTTCTTTCCACATGGGTTTTTGCGCTCTCCTGAAGTGGTCATCTTCAGCCACAAGCTCCTGTGTGGTCCCCCAGGGGCCTTGTACCCTTTCCAGAAATAGCGTGTACTTTCTGAGGCTGTAATACCCGAAACTCTCCCTTCCCTCATAAAAGTCACTTGGATTTGCAGAAGGGCTTCTGCTATGTGAATTCTTTACGCATTGTGAAGCAAGAACCGAGGTAAGCAACCCCAGAAACCTAACATTGACCACAGACCCTGCACCCTGCCTTTGGACTTCCTTTCATTTTAGTTTTGGTCTTTCTTCTTCTTGGGGGGTTGGGGTGAGGGGAGGCTCTCCCATTTCTCCCAAATCTGCCTGTTGAAACAATGCCCCTAACCAAAGTCAAAGTCACTGCCATTGAGTTGATGACGACACCATAGGGTAGGGTAGAACTTCCCTGTGAGTTTCTGAGATGGTAACTCTTTGTGGGAGTAGAGAGGCTCACTTGTTCTCAGATCCTGCCCTCCCGACCCCAACTCCCATAGTTAATGAGATTGTCACTATCCCTTTGATGGCATCTCCTGTGACTGAGCTGGCTGGGACCTGTGCGGTGGTGCAGGTGTTGACACTTCTGTTCTTGGCCATGGACCCTTTTGAGCTTCTGATGGAAGCCCAGGAATCCCTTCCTAGAAAAACCGCACACAACTACCAAAGCAGTGCAAGAAAAAAACAGAATGTTCCCTTAGAAATGGTCAAAGACTCAAAGCAGAAGGAAGACATTGCTGAAAGGCCCACCTCTGGAGCGTGATCGAGGTCAACATGAACAGTGATGACTCAAGTTGATTGGTATGTGCCCTGGAGGCGATAAGATAAGAGTGGCCATGCTTATCTCTGTGGTCTTCCTCCTCAAAACCCACAGCCATGTGCAAACAAACAAACAAACAAACAAGCAGGCAAATTCCAACTGAGAGACACTTAGAAATTACCTAAGTAGTTCTCCTCAAAATGGTCAAGGTTAAAAAAAAAAAAAAAGGAAGACTGTCTGAGAGACGATCATAGCTAAGAGGCAGCTAAGGAGATACGACATGGACATCAGGCAGTGTCCTGTGGGGCCCTGGTTCACAAGGAAGCCGACAGGTAACAGTGGAAGAAATGTGAATAAAGTGTGAACTCCAGTTGATCATAATGCACTGGTATTGGTACACTAGTTGTAAGAATCTATGTCACTAATGTATGAATATGAGTAATATGATGGGGATATATGAGAACTCTATATTGTCTTTCCAATTTTTCTGTCAACCTAAAACTGCTAAAATGATAAGGTTTATTCTCTCTCTCCATCTATATATCTAGATAAAGATATACACACATATATAATGGACTTATAAACCATTCTCTCTCCCTGTATGCACACACACACAAATATTATAAAGTAAGTCTGGGAAAATACTTCCATAAAATAAAATAAGAAAAGTATCATTATTTGGAGGTCTAAGTGGGATATGGGTCAGCAGAATCTTCACACCCTTTGCCTCAGCCTGGCCCTGAGGTGGACATGCTCAGAGTGCTCAGGTGTGTTTAGCCTGGAGGGGGTTTAGAACAAATCAGGGAGACTCTTGCTGAGAGCAACTAATTTCCTTCAGGTCTCCCCGAGTCATCCTGTTAGCATCTGTTACCATCTTATTGGCTGTGCGTAGAGATCTTGAATATATTGATTGAAGATACTGATTGTAAAAATAGGTACCTTTCCCGGATCCAGGGAAGTCCCAGAAGATCAAAGATACCAAAGAGACGAAGGGGTTGGAGCCTCTTCAGGCCACAAGTGGTTCTGGTTACAGGAAAAGTGTCAGACACCTTTGAAGAGGCTCCTTAAGACAGCCGTCACAGACTGCGTGTACTTCAAAGGGTCCTGATCTTGCTTTCATGGAAGGGTGAGAGTGTGAGTTCTGGGACTGACCAGTGTCATCTCTATGCCTGCACCAGTGATGGAGCCTCCGGTGAATCCCCTCTGTCTGTAGCTGAGGAATGTGAGAGTGTTGTAAAAGTCAATCAGGGCAGGTGTAGTTAGGTTGAAATGAAATATCTTATAATTTTGGTCTCCCTTTTGACCCATTCTAAAGTGGTCTAAAAAAAAAAAAAAGCAAAGGGGAAATACACATGATTAAGCTTCTGGTGAATTCTCACTGACCAAAGACCAGGATGTGAATCGCCTTGCTATCATGCAGGATGGATGCATTGGAGAGTGGATTGTTGCAGATGCAGTTAGGTTAAAATTTAACACCTTATCATTTGATTGCTCTTTTGACTTATTTGAAATTTATTCTAGTTGTGTTAGTCCGGGTTGACTAGAGAAACAAATTCATCGACACTTGTGTATAAGAAAGAGCTTTATACACAAGAGCAATTGAATATTGACAAAACACCCCAGCCCAGTCCAGATCAAGTCCATAAGTCCGATATTAGCCCATATGTCTGTTACTGGTCTATACTGAGCCCTCTTCAGACTCACGAAACACATGCAATGATGCCAAACGTGGGGAGATCACAGGCCAGTGGGTGGAAAGTCTTGTGGATCCAGTGGTGATGTAAGTATCTCAGCTCTGGCAGGGGTCTCCACATAACTCCTTTAGTTCCAGGGCTCTAGTGTAGCTCCATGTGTCTTGTCAAAGGGAATGTCTCGAAAGAAATGATCATCTGTCCCTCCACCAAATGTCCCTTAGTGCCTCCAAATGAGGTCATCAAGCTGTGACCTGACTGACAGGCTAAACTCCACCCCTTCACTCTTAAGTCTCAAATTGACAACAGATAACTACCACACTAGCTTTTAACATTTTCTGATTTTTTTTCAATTCAGGTTTTCTTCTGTTATTTTGTGAGTTTTTTTAAAAAACAAAACTGATTTTCTGTATATGAAATTCAGGTTAGATCAATCTATAGATCCAGGAACTGGATTAATGGTTCCTTTGGGGTCTTGCAGAGGAGACTGGGGGAAATGAGGAGCTAATAACAACAATTACAAGAAGGAAGACAGTGTTCTCAAATTGATTATGGTGATTGTACAATGAACTCTTCTTAATATGGCTGAACTATTGAATCACATGATTTGTGAATCATCTGCAAGCCAATAAAACTGTTTGAAAAAAAGAAATTATACTTGAAATACATGTTCTTGAAAGTGCTGTTCTATCCCCACACATGGTCATGGAACACATTCAGTCTACTGGTCTGAATTTGGCGGTGTGTGTTTGTGTGGGCGGGTGGGGGGCGTCTGAGGTTGCTTGCACTGAATGGAATGAGAGACAGCAAAGGGTGCGTCAGCGAGCTTGCTGGGCTCGGGGAAGCACTGGGGGCAGCACCAGGAGTTGAGAACCACTCATGGCACCCCTTGTAGTATCTGACACTTAGCCATGGGAGGGGGCATTCCAGCTCAGGGAGGGGCTGTGCCATCTGCTGGACTCAGCAGCTCTCTGGTCCTGTCTCTGGGGAGGTGGGCTGAAACTGGCTGTCCTGGCCAGTGGACTCCCTGAGTTAACCTTGAAGTACTCTGAAATATGTTGGTTGCTCATCTTTCAATGCTTCCTGAACAACAGGGCCATGAATAAGTGTGTGTGCATTCGTGTGTGTGTTGGAAGGACTTGTTTAAATCCTGAATTCTCCTGGTGTTCAGCTTCATTTGTTTGCTATTGATTTTCTAATGGGATTGGCCTGACTTGTATTGCAGATCCTGAATGCTTCCTGGGCCTCCTCACCCACATGGCTCCTGACTCCCATCCACCCGAAACTCAATGTGTCCACAGGTGAACTCACTGATTCTCAAACTTATTCCTTGGTTTAAAAAACAAAACAAAACTCAGTCATGATCTCATGACTAGACATCTGGAAGTTCTTCAGACAACTGATCTACTCAGGAGTCACCCTGTCTCCGCCTCCTCCCTCCCATCTGTTTTATTTCCAAAATACTGATTGAAACCACCAGCCACTATATTCCTGCTCTCACCACCCTACCTCAGCCATCATCATCCATGTCTGGATGGTCGGAGTGGCTGCCCTGTTCGCCTCTCTGACATCTTCTTGCCTGCCCTTCCCTTCTCAAGCACCAGAGGGATCTCAGACACACACCCAGTCCAACCGTTCTTTAGTGGAGAAACATCTTTCACTGACTCTCTCCTCTTCGCATGGTGCAGAGCGGTGTTGCTCTAGAGTGGATCAATGACTTGTGCAGATAAGTTGTTGTTCAGTGCCATTCAATGGGTTCCCCCCAGAGTGACCCCGTGCACAACGGAACGAAACAGTGCAGTCCGGCGCCAGCCTCACAAGTGTTGATTGAGCCCATTGATGCAGCCTCTGTGCCAGGCCGTCTCGCTGAGGGCCTTCCTCGTTTCCACTGCCCCTCTGCTGTGCCACGCGTGATGTCCTTCTCCAGGCACTGGGGCTCGTACAGCTCTTATCACAATCCATACATGCTTCCATTGTGTCAAGCACACTTGTGCATGTGTTGCCATCATCATTCTCAAAACATTTGCTTTCTACTTGAGCCCTTGGTATCAGTTCCTCATTTTCCCTCTCCCTCCCCACCCACCCATGAACCTTTTATAATTTATAAATTATTATTTTGTCGTGTCCCACACTGCCTGATGTCTCCCATCACCCACTTTTCTGTTGTCCATCACCCAGGGAGGGGTTTATATGTAGATCCCTGTAGTTGGTTCCCCCTTTCTACTCCACCTTCCCTCCCTCCACCTTCTTCTCCACCTTCCCTCCACCCTCTCAGTATCGCCATTCTCACCTCTGATCCTGAAGGGATCCTCTGTCCTGGATTCCCTGTGTTTCCAGTTACCATCTGTACCACTGTACATCCTCTGGTCTAGCCATATCTGTAAGGTAGAATTGGGGTCATGATAGTTGGCGGGGAGGAAGCATTTAAGAACTAGAGGAAAGCTGTATGTTCCACTGTTGCTACCTGCACCCTGACTGGCTGTCTCCTCCCTGTGGCCCTTCTGTAAAGGGATGTCCAGTTGCCTACAGATGGGCTTTGGGTCCCAAATCTGCACCCCCCGCCCCCATTCACATCAGTATGATTTTTTGTTTGTTTATTTTGTTTTGTTTCAGGTCTTTGATGCTGTATACCTGATCCCTTTGACACCTTGTAAACACATAGGCTGGTGTCCTTCTTCCATGTGGGCTTTGCTACTTCTCAGACAGATGGCTGCTTGTTTATCTTTCAGCCTTTAAGACCCCAGATGCTATATCTTTTGATAGCTGGGCATTATCAGCTTTCTTCACCACATTTGCTTATGCACCCGCTTTGTCTTCAGTGATCATGTAGGGAATGTGAGAACCACAGAGTGCCCTGTTAGTAGAACAAAGTGTTCTTGCATTAAAGGAGTACTTGGTTGGAAGCCCAATGTCAGTCTGCTGCCTTACTACTTTATAAATTAATACATGTACATTGATCTATTCCCCTGTCATTATATATAAATATATTTACATATGTACGTGCCTGTATTTAGACCTCTATAACTGTCCTTTGCCTCCCAGTTCTTTCCTCTATTTCCTTGTACTTTCCTCTTGTCCCACTCTCATGTCCGGCCTTCCTTCGGGTTTTGGTAATTCCTCTCGGCTACATTGAGACTCTAACTCTTTATGGGAGTAGGAAGCCCCGTCTTCTCCTGCAGAGCAGCTGGTGGCAAGGTTAGCAGCCTAATGCATAACCACTATGGCACCAGGCTCCTCTCAGCACTGTCACGGTCGTCAAAAACAAGCGAAAGCCTGAGAAACTGTACCAGTCAAAAGGAGCCTCCGCAGCCCGAGGTCTCAGTGCGATGCCACCGGTGTTGTGGATGGGATCCTGGAACAAAAGGAAATGAGGTTAAAGACGACTGCAATGCGCCAGCGTTCATTCCTGAGTTGGAACAAAGGTATCATGTTAATGGCAACTGTTAATAACAGAAGGAGCTCCATCTGGCAGGCGAGGGGCTTCTTGGTACTGTTGTCTCAATTTTTCTGTAAAGCTAAAACTGTTCTTAAAAATAAGAAAATAAAAGTGCTACCATTCCAGAGTTCACATCCCTTCTTGTCATCGAGGGCTCATTTGAGATATCCAGACACGTCCAGTCACCATGTCCACACACACTGGCAAGGTCTGTGTATGGATCTTCCTCCTCTTACAACGGAATGACCGGCTCTGAACGCCCAGCCATCAGAGCGGGTGGAATTAGAATGGCTTCATCCTGGGTCGGAGGCTGTCCCCAGGAATCTGGCCCAGACAGCAGCTGATTCAGCAGGACCGCTCCTGGACCCGTGTCAGCTGAGTTCTCCAGTGGTGAGTCACTTACAGCCCTTCAGCCCTGTTCAAGCAAAATGATGAGCCAGGCACGGGGTGAACAATGCCAGAAACACAAAGAAACGTGTAGTCATCGCTGATTATCAGGGGCTCACACAAAAAGGACTGGTGAAGGTCCAAAAAGCTTACTTCCTATTTTCGTACTTACCTATCTGCACAACCAGAAGAGCTGGATTATATAAAGAAGAATTGTGGGGGGAGGTCAGATGTTTACAGACATCTTCCCTGAAGGCAATTGCTGCCAGACTGCTGTCTCCCCACACCACAGGGGTGGGCCTGCTCCCTGCTGCTGGAGACAATGGATTACTTCTCCCTGAAGCTTGCAACCACTAGCTTGGTTCCTGTAGGTGGGGTTTACACACTACTGATAATGGTTCTTGTGGAGATCCAGCTGCCATCCTGACTCTAGGATCCGCCCATCTTGCCACCTGTATACCCCCAATCCCTCCTCTTCCTATTGTGTGGATATCCCTAGATCACCCCTCCCATTACTGTATTACCTATAGCACAACCCCTTCCTGTGACGTAGGTCTTCACCTGTTAATTAGGGGACTTGCATGTCCCCAGAGAATATAAAAGCCTGGGCTAGCATTAAAGACTCTCTCTCTCCCTCCACATGGACCACCAAGCGGGGCTGAGGTGAGCATGCTACCATGAATCGTGTCTGACTCCATTTATTTCAATATTTCTCTTCTATCTCTCATGCTCTCTATGACTTTACTATAATCTTTACTTATTATCGCTGTACAATTGCACCTACTGGACCCATAATGATGTGTTAGGGCCTGGCTTCCCCTGGCAAAGAATGGGGTATCAGGATTGGAGGAAGGCTCATTAACAACCTGAGATAAGCAGATGGTACACCCCCGCTTGCCGAAAGTGCGGAAGACCTGAACCACTGGCTGATGGAGACCAAGGACTACAGCCTTCAATGTGGATGACAACTCAATGGAAAGAAGACCTAACTCCTCACAACGGCACCAACAGGTAACATCACGATAAATGGAGAAGAGATCGAACTTGTCAAGGACTGTGTCTTGCTTGAGTCCACACCAATTCTTATGGAAGCAGCAGTTGTTGAGATCAAAGGATGCGTCGCAGTAGGTAAATGCTGCACACGATCTCTTTAGAGAGTTGCAGAGCAGAGAGGCAACTTTGAGGGCTACGGTGGGCCTGACCTAGTCATGGTATTTTCAGTTGCCTCCTATGAATGTGAAAGACAGGAAACACGGAAGATCAAAGAAGAATTCATGCATTTAAATGATGGTGCTGATAAAGGCTCGTGAATGTACCATGGTCTGCCAGAAGAACAAACGCATCTGTCTTGGAAGGAGAATGGGCAGAATACTCCTGAGAGGCAAGGATGGTGAGATGTCATCTCACGGATTTTGGACATGTTGCCAGGAGAGACCAGTGCCTGGAGAAGGACATCACGCATGGCACAGCAGAGGGGCAGTGAAAACGAGGAAGGCCCTCAGCGAGACGGCCTGGCACAGAGGCTGCATCAATGAGCTCAATCAACAATTGTGAGGCTGGCGCCGGACTGGACTGTTTCGTTCCGTTGTGCGCGGCCTGCACACTATTTTTGTCACTGGTGTGGATTCACTGATACCTATTTGATACTTTGGGATATAATTTAATGTTTACTTATTTATTTTTGCTCAAACGGTTTCTATTTTGGCTGTTGGATACTTTTGGGTTGGCTTCCCCATTCCTTTGACATGCTCCAATGTCATTGGGTTTTCTTTCTTTCATTCCTGACAATACAATACCCCTGGCTCATCTTGTGTATCTCCTGCCTGGTGCTACCACCAGCTCTCTCCAAGTGGCTCTCTGGGTTTTTACTCAGCAGCACTGGGTTGCTCGGTTTCTCCTGGCGGTGCTGCATCTTTGACAAGTGTAAGGGATCGAGAGAGGGCTTCCGCATCTATGAGCAGAGATTGCAGCCAGTCTTGTAAAGCAGCTGTCTTCTTTCCCTGCTTGGTTGGACTTCAGTAGACTTAATGGGTACAGATGTATCACAGCCATCTTTGGAAGTGACTGAGAGTGGACAAGAAAAAAGTCACTGAGGGACATGGTGTGCCCCTCCCCACCCCATGGGAGAAAGTTGATGTATCAGAGAAAGAAAACATTATGAAAGTCTTGCTTGTTGCTGGAGTATCTCACGAGTGGATTCCAGAGTGGGTTACTCCTTGGACTGCTAATCGCAAAGTCATCAGTCCAAAACCACCAGCTGTTCTTTGAGAGAAAGATGAGACTTTCTTCTCCCATAAAGAGTTACAACCTTGGAAACCCACAGGGGCAGTTCTACTCTGTCGACAGGGGCCGCTCTGAGTCAGAAACCACTCAATGGTAGTGAGATGTTTTTTGGGTAGAATTTTAAAATTATTGTTAATCATTTTATTTGGGGGCTCTTAAAAATCTTATAACGATCCATCCTTCAGTAGTATTAAGCACACTTGTACATATGTGCTGTCAACATCCCCCAAACAATTTCTTTCTACGTGAACCCTTGGTATCAGCTCCTCTTTCCCCTCCTCCCTCCTGAGATTTAGTTTTGAGTGATGAGATAATCAAAATGCATCTGAGGCCTCGGATAAACCTGGGTTGAAGCTCATGCTCCTTTACTGAATCGTCTGGGATTTTGGAGAAGCTGCTTCCCTCCTGGCAGCCTCGTTTCCTCCTCTGTAACGCGGGCATTATGACCATCCCTACCTTGTTTCTGTAGACGGCTGGGATAATGCAGACGGAGTGCATGTCCGGGAACTCCTGGCCAGGGCTAAGCACAGAGTGGACACACTGGGCTCTCAAGCCCTCTGCAGACACTTGTAAAGAAACTTGGTTATTTGAGCAAATTTGGAGTAGGGCAAGCTTTAGTAAGTGGCCAAAGCCGTTTCAACGCAACACACAGGCCGACTGTTAGTGAATATTTTTTCCAGGGTCGGGGTGGGACACTGCTCTGCTGCTCAGATAGAGTCTCCTCCGAGATGTGCTGACCGACGGAGCACTAGGGCGGTGCCTGCTTCCCTGCAACACACATTCTCTGGACAAAGGGCCAGAGGAAAGGAAGGGTGAAGAGAGCAGACGAATATGGGACCCGCAGAGGCCCACTCCCATGGGTGTCCTGGTGGGAATCAGAGGTAGACCTAAGTGCCGGGCAGGGTCCAGTTTAGAGGACAGCTGTCCTTGGGAGGGAGACGTTCTTCCATCATGTGTAAGAGGAGTTTGGACGGTCCTCTGGGCTCTGAAGCCAGTGGGAGAGAAGGCATCCCTTCCTTGCTGGGACTGGCGATCCATCTCAGGGGCTGGCCGTGGCAGGAAGGGAGCTGTGATCTCTAAAGGAACCCCAGGCAGGGTGGCCGGTTCTCTGTTGCTGACACCGTCAGTCCTGATTCACGCCAGATGAGGGCACCTTAGAAGGAAATGCTGCCCGGGTCTGCGCCAAGCCAGGACTGGACTGGTCTACCGTTTGGTTCCTATGTTGGCTGCTCAGGTGACATGGGAGCAGACCACACACTTCAAACTCTGCCTCGGGGATCGCCAACCCTAGGGACACTTACTCAGTTATGCCAGTTACTCAGTTTCTTTTTTAAAAAAAATTCTATGGAACAAGTGAAATCATGACCGTCCTTAGCTTTGACCCGTTTTTTCTCATCCGCGATCGATGGGCAATTCACCTTTCTTACCCATCTACCTGAGGAGCCCTGACGGCACAGTGGGTAATGCGTGGGGCTGCTCACTACAAGGTCAGCAGTTTGAAAGCTGCCCCAGGAGTCAGGTGAGGCTTTCTACTCCTGTAAAGAGGAAACCCTTAAGGGTCAGTTCTACTTCGTCCTGTCTGGTTGCTGTGAGTCAGAATTGACCTAAAGGCACTGAGGGTGCATTGATAATGGCACTTCTTTCTGAGTTGGTGAGTGTGGAGCAAGTCTGGAATAGACAAACCAGCTAAAATGACCACAGCCTTCAGGTTGATGCCCCAGGGAACAGGGGCAAACTGCCCCTTGGGGCTTTCTGAGAGAGTAAGTGTTTACAGGACTAGAAAGCCCCGTCTTTCTCCCACGGAGCTGCTAGTGGTTTTGAACTGCTGACCTTTTGTATGGCAGCCCACTGTGTAATCACGGAGCTACCAGGGCAACATGATGCAATAGAGATCCAATTCTTCATGTTGTTCTTGGATTGTAAATGGATTTCAATGGCTCATCTTTAAGAAGATAGAAATGAGCTGGCCAAATGTGCTCAGGTGTTTTCTAGCTCCAAAGACTGTTTTATGAAACAAACAAACAAACATACAAACAAACAAGGGAAAATGAAGTACCACCAGAGGGCACTCCTGGAGTGCTGGTCTAGTCACAACCTCCAACACGTTCATAATGGAGGGAGAAGTATCGCCTCAAACCGAACCCAAACCAAGTGTACTGCCACCCAGTAGATTCCAACTCGTATGACCCTATAGCCCAGAGCACACTGTCCATCCTTACGGAGCAGAAAGCCCAATCCCTTCTGGGAAGGACGGGTGGTTTCAGACTGTGGACCTTGTAAACCACTACGCTGTCAGGGTTCAGTATCTCCTAGAAACCCCCAGACCCACTGTCAGGGACTCACTCGGTGACCTTCTAGGGCCAAGAAAGAACAGTTCTCTAGCGCTTCTGAGGCCGTGAATCTTTATGGGAGCACAAAGCCCTTTCTCCGGTGAAGGGGCTGGTGGATTTGAGCCACTGACCTTGTCATATGGCTAACAACCCAGTGCATAACCAGCCAGGCCACCAGGGCACCGTCTCCTAGAACAGGGATTTGGAATAAAGCAGGTGTAGAAGTCGAATGTCTTTGCACTGTGTTAACGGCTAACGTACTCAGCTGCTAACGGCAGGTATGGAGTTTTGAGCCCATCTAGAGGCCCGTTGGGAGAAAGCCCTGGGGATCTCCTGGGAAATCAGCCAGTGGGAGCCCCACGGAGCACAGCTCTGCTCTGATGCGCACCCTGTCGCCATGAACCAGAACTGACGTGGTGCGAACTGACCGGTGACTTGACGGGGCTCACGCACGGGAGTCACGGCATGTAATCTGGGACTCCCTGGCAGCAGGGCATAGTTAGAGTTTTTGTGATGAGCTTAGGTAAGTTCAACAATTTACCTGGTGTCACTCAAGTAATAAGGGGAAATGTGCGCTTCATATCTAATTCCTCCTCCTTCTACAGGACACAACAGCAAATGTTGTATTAAAACAGCAACAGCAACAACCACCAAACAAATCCCCACTCACGGCCGCCGGGTCCCTGCTGGCTCATGGTGACCCTCTAGGACAGAGCGCACCTGCCTCATGGACTGACTGTAACTCGCTGTGGGGATGGAAAGCCTTGTCTCACCTTTACAGAGCAGCTGGTGGCTCTTCGGTGGTGCTTTTAGGGGGCGATTATATCCTGCAGGACGGCGGTCAGCACTTCGGAAGTGTCCCGGGACCGGGGTCCTGAGAAATCTTGCACAGAGCGATGTTTCCGGTCGGGGTCAGTGTGTTTCATGACGTTCCCTGGTGGGGATGGAAGAGTCCCCCCTGTGGAGCGTGTCAGAGTCTGTGCCCGGCAGGCCGTCTTGTTAATGAGGGGCTTGGCTCACAGGAAGGACATATCTTGGGTTGCTGCCTGGTTCCCAACCCCAGACTGGGGTGTGTTTTATTATAAATGAATAACTTGGCGATCTACTTTATCTATTATTCCTAAAAATTAATTTTGTCAGCATGAGTGTATTTCCAAGAGTCTGGCTGCCACTGGGTATTTTAAGAATTTGTAGTTTGGGGACATGAAGTACTGAGACAAGACTATGAATTGTGACATTCTTTGTCTGAAGTCTGGGGGGGGTCTTGGGGGAAATTATTCAGCACCCCTGAAACCAGGATTGAGATGATGTAGTCACAGAGAAACAAGAGGAAGGAAGATGATTTTTAGGGAAGAAAGGTCAAGAGCAAGGACAAGACCACACCCACATAAGGAATGTTTAATCCACGGAGGTGGAACTCATGAAGCCCATTATGAGTGTAATACTAGGCAAAGCTAGAAGGTGAATTCGGATCTGTGAGACGTCAGCACCTTCTCTTTCCCCACAATGCTATTTGGTCTCTCAGGCACTGTGGACTCCAGTCTTGTCAGAAACCCAATACTCCCTTTCCTCTCGAACGTCCCGCAAGAATTGTAGGCCTCTGTGCAAATCTGACTGCAGCCACTGAGTGGCGACATTGTCTGACTAGGGCTTAGCCCTGTCTCTCCTGGGACAAAAGGGAAGAGAAGCCGGCTGTGTGTTCCAAGGTGCTAGGTGCTTTTAACACGGCGTTTTATTAATCGAGTCCTCCCAACAACCCAGAAATCCAATTTTGAGGCTCTTGAGCCTCTGCGCATAATTATACAGCTAAGTGGCAGATAGAATCAAAGTCTACCTGACTCCGTAACCCGGGCTCCCAAACAAAGCCTCTAGAATACCAGTTTCGTGGAGGAGGTAAGCGGGAGGGATTGTGCTCGAACCTGAGTGGGGACTGTCTCATGAAAGAAGGCGGCAGGTGAAAAGTAATGCCTTAACTGTGGTTACTGAAGGGGGAAAATAGGCTTAACGGTGAAAATCATATATAGTTAAAGGGACTCGTGAATTCCTTAGGATGTTGGGATCAACGTGCTGTTTTCCAGGAAGTTTCCCCTCTGTTTTTGAAGAGACTGCTCCGATAGCTAAGCTTCTGTGTCATGCGGCTGGGCCGGGATCCTCGGTTGATTGGAGTTAAGGTGTAGGAGTTCTCCATGACGAGATCTAACACGATGTGATCGTGTCTCCATGGTGGGATCTGCTAGGAGCAGCCAATCAGTTGAAAGGCAGTTTCATCAGGAGTGTGGCTACTTCCAATATATGTGGACGCGATGCAAAATACTGCTTGCTTTCTCCTGGGTCTGGAGCTTGCAGCTCATCGATTCATCATCTGACCAGTTCTTTGGACTGAGCCAGTGGACTCTCTCTAAACTCACAGCCATCAAGTCCATTCTGACTCATTGTGACCCTATAGGACAGGGTAGAACTGCCCCCTGAGAGTTTCCAAGACTGCAACTCTTAACGGGACTAGAAAGCCTCGTCTTCTTCCAGAGGAAGTGGTTTTGAAGGGCAGACCTTATGGTTAGCAGCCCAATGTGTGACCGCTGTACCACAAGGACTGCCATATTGCCTGCCAGTTCTGGGAGTCACCAGCAGCTTACCATCTCACCTGCGGCCCTTGGATTCATTGGTCTCTGCAGCTGGAAACTTGCACTCTTGGGTTTATTAGCCCAAGCCCTGGCGATTTTGCACTGGGCCGCTAACCACAAGGTCAGCAGTTTGAAACCAACATTTCTCTGAGGGAGAAAGATAGCACTTTCTGTTCCCATAGTTAAAGTCCTGGAAATCCACAGGAACAATTCCCCCCTGTCTTATAGGATTGCCTATGAGTCGGCATCGACCCAATCATAGTGACGTCTTTTCTCCCCCTTGTGGTGGGGACCTCTGTGAGTCAGGAGAAGCCTGATATTTGACCCATGGTCTTAGAACTTGCTCACCTCTGCAACTACATGAGCCATTTCCCTGAAATAAATCTCTCTGTCTCTGTTTCTGTCTCTGTCTGTCTCTCTATCTATAGATATATATACATTTGGTTCCCCGGCTGAGGCATTTGGTCCTGGGAGCAGCCCTAGAGAAGGCTGGGCTTTCTATGTCTCTTGGTTCCCCAGCGTAGCTCATTGTGAAGGCGTTGCCGGCACTGCCTAACTCAGTCAGAGGGTGCTGCTAACCCAGGCATGAGGTGGCAATATGTATGTGCAAAATGTCACCACCAATAGAGTAAGTATTGGAGAGAAGTGACGCTCTAGACCAGGGGTCCTCAAACTTTTTAAACAGGGGGCCAGTTTACTGTCCCTCAGACCCGTTGGAGGACCTGACTATAGTTAAAAAAAAACAAACAAACTATGAACAAATTCCTATACACACTGCACATATCTGATTTTGAAGTAAACAAACAAATGGAGCAAAACCACCTGGCGGGGCAGATAAATGTCCTTGGCGGGCCTCATGTGGCCCGTGGGCCATAGTTTGAGGACCCCTGCTCTAGACGATCGATTGTTTGTTGGACGATTTCTAACAGTTTTGTCAGGATGAGAGGTACTGGGAAGCTGGTTGGTGGGTCCAGCTCACAACAGACAAGGTGGTCAAGGTAAGAGAGAAGCTCGGGGCTCTGGAGTCACTGCCTAAAGGACCGGAGCGTTTCCCTTTGTGCTCTGAAAGAAAGCCTTCTTGTGATGCCACAGTTGACCTTGCTGAAAACCAGACCCAGAGTCTTACATCCACAGCCACGGAGTTAATTCCGGCTCACAGCCACCCTCTAGGACGGAGACAGCAAGTTCACAGGGGTAGAGAGTCTCGTCTTCCGCTCAGAGTGGCTGGTGGTTTCAGACCGTGGACTTTGCTGCTAGCCATGCAGTGCGGCACTCACAAGGGCAGCTGACCCATAATCGTGCCAAGTTCCCAACCTCAAATGGTGTCTGCTGTTAAGGTGATTTCTTCTCTTCCCATTTATTGAGAAGAAATGGGATCCTGAAACTAGGGATAGAAGACATTTGGGAAGATGACCAGGAAGCAGGGGACACTGAGCCCCTAAATCCCATAGAATCACTTCTGCCAACAGAACCGACCTTGTATGGTGCCTGGCTATCAAAAGATATAGCATCTGGGGTCTTAAAGGCTTGAAGGTAAACAAGCAGCCAGCTAGCTCAGAAGCAACAAAGCCCACATGGAAGAAGCACACCAGCCTGTATGATAACAGGTGACAAAGGGATCAGGTATCAGGCATCTTCATAACAAAAAAATCTTATCATAGTGAATCAGGCGGGAAGTGCAAAGTGGAGACCCAAAGCCCATTTGTAGGCCACTGTTTTGCCCCTTAAAGAAGGGTATCGGGGAGGAGACAAGCCAGCCAGGGTGTGATGTAGCACCAATGAAAAATACAACTTTCTTCTAGTTCCTAAATGCTCCCCACCCCCACCCACCCCCCGCAGCACCACTATCATGATCCGAATTCTACCTTGCAAGTCTGGCTAGACCAGAGGAGGTACATTGGTGCAGATAGGAGCTGGAAACACAGGGAATCCAGGGTGGATGATCCCTTCAGGACCAGTGGTGTGAGTGGCGATACTGGGAGGGTAGAGGGAGGGTGGGTTGGAAAGGGGGAACCAATTTCAAGGATCTACATGTGACCTCCTCCCTGGGGGACAGACAACAGAAAAGGGGGTGAAGGGAGATGTCGGACAAGGCAAGATATGACAAAATAATAATTTATAAATTATCAAGGGTTCATGAGGGAGGGGGAGTGGGGAGGGAGGGGAAAATGAAGAGCTGATGCCAAGGGTTTAAGTGGAGAGCAAATATTTTGACAATGATGAGGGCAATCAATGTACAGATGTGCTTTACACAATTGATGTATGTATAGATCGTGATAAGAGTTGTATGAGCCCCTAATAAAATGATTAAAAAAAAGAGGAGCTGACACCAAGGGCTCAAGTAGAAAGAAAATGTTTGGAAATGTTGATGGCAACACATGTACAAGTGTGCTTGATACAATTGAATGATGGATTGCCATAAGATTTGTAAGAGCCCCCCAATAAAATGATTAAAAATAATAATTAAAAAACCTTCACAAAGAAAGAAAAAAAAAAAGAACCGACCCCGTACCATCATGCGTCCGATGAGCCCAGTGTGCCCGAGGAGCCACATTCTGAGTTATTGACTGGGGCATTGCTTGAGGTACATGTCCACTGCAACAGGCATGAATGTTCCCAGGAAAACCCCCTCCACACATTACTTTGTATCTGAAAAGGTTTTTTGGTGTGTGAATTAGGGGAAGGTTTATAGAGCAGATCATAGTTTTATACTGAACAGTTCCCACACATTCGGATTCAGCTCACCCCCTACAGCCCCTCGATGTCCCGGTGCTTAGCCCCCTTCATTCCCGATCAGCCCCTTTCCATCCTCCCCTCCTTCCCAACCCTCTGGAGCTGTGTGTCTGGGCGAATGCTGCCCTGTTGACCAGAGCGGTTTATTATCCTAATTTGGAGCTGGGTTTCGTTCGAGACCTGAAGGCTAAGGACCATTGGAGGACCACGATCTGACCAATAAGCCTGTTCTCTTTTATGATGATCTTGAGTTCTTTTCTACATTTTCCTCTCATTCTAGCCAGGACCTTCTAATGGGGTACTTATCTGAGCAGTTGGTATCGGCCACTCATGATGGCTTCTAGACCTATAACTGGACTTAAGTTCCAGGGATCCCCGAAGTACAGATTGTGACCCGTGGAGTGGTGTGCCCCATTCCAAGAGACCGGCTTGAATTTCCTGAGAGGCACAGACAGAAACCTGGAGGTGATCGGAGGAAAGGGCATGGAGCTCGGTGTGACGGATGCGAAGAAGGATCAGCCGGAGCTTATTGACATGGGCCCACACAGCACAGATTCTTCATTCAGTGCTTCAGTTGGAGAAATTAGGAAAAAGGTCTAATAGCTTATTTGGTTGGTGCGCCGAAGCATGGATTGTGTAGTGGCTTACAATCAATCAAATTGAAATATCAGACTTGCCTTGGTACACTGTAGAGCAGTGATTCTCAAGCTTCCTGATGCCACGGCCCTTTCATACAGTTCCTCATGTGGTGGTGATCCACCCTCAACCATGAAATTATTTTTGCTGCTACTTCATCACTGTAATTTTGCTGTCATGAATCGTCATGTAAATATCTGATATTCAGGATGTATTTTCACTGTTACAAATTGAACATAATTAAAGCACAGTGATTAATCACAAAACAATATGCAATTATATATTGTGAAATATTTATTTCTAATGACAAATAAATGAAATTTTGTCTTGAAGCGTGGTTTAGCATGGGTCACAGTCTTCATGCCGGGGACTCATATGTGGGCATCTCTGCATGTGGGCGGACCCACCTGGAGATGGATGGAGGAGCGGTGTCTTGGTTCCTAAGACTATCGGAAAGATATGTTATCCGATGGTCTTAGGTAACCCTGGTGAAAGGGTTGTTTGACCCCCAAAGGAGTCACTGCCCACAGGTTGAGACCCGCTGCTGCAGAGGCAGCTATCTCCAAGCTTAGGGAAATCGGGATGTTAGAGTGGATCTATCAGGCGAGACTCACGGGCAACACAAGGAGCCAGAGTACACACCTTGAACCCCAAGGGTAAGGAACAGATCTGTGAAGGGTGTCCCTGTCTGTCCTCCCCTGCAGGACGGAAGAGATATGAGAACCCAATCCAGTCAAGCGCTGTGAGGGAAGTCTCAGAGAAAGGAAACCCAGAGGGGAACGTGGCTGACCTATGTGTGAGTGTTACTAACAAACTGTGACTGGTGGGGCATTGTCTCCAGGTCCCCAGAGATCATTTAGTTGGTAGGAGGGGTGGGAGGGTGATTGAGACGAAAAGACACTGGGAAGCTGTACGGAGACCCCAGGTAGATAGAATTTATGCTCTGAGAAGGATTGCAACTTTATGAGAGGTGAGGGTCCTGTAGCCAGGTTGGGAGACCAGTCAAGTTTCTTGGGGGTGAGGGTAGGTGCAGGATGTTCACAAAGCAAAGGGAGGTGGCTGTGGTTGCCTGAGGACCACTTGTGACCCAGAGACTGCAGAGAGGTGGCTCCTCTTTCTAGCAGGGCTTCTCTGTCTGGAGTGGGGTGAGGAGGCCAGATGCAGCCCGGAGCCAGCCTATTTCTCCACCGCAGGTTGGCTTCTTCTCTCAATGTGGGTGATGCACTTCACCCAGAGGGTAGCTTGGCTTTGGGTTTCTGAAAGACCACTAAGCTGGGAGGCTTGAGATTTGGCCCAGTCCTGATTTTGCCATAGATCAACTTTCCAGATGGGATTTTCAGCTAACTGCTCTGGAATCTAAGAGATCTGTATTTGACCCATTCCAAAGAAAGATGACCCAACAGAATGCTCAAAACATAGAACAATATCATTCATATCACATGCAAGTAAAATTTTGCTGAGGATTGTCCAACAATGGTTACAGCAGTGCATTGACAGGGTGTTGTAAGAGATGTGGAATGAGGGCTATCATTGTGGATGTCAGCTGGATCTTGGCTCAGAGCAAAGAATACCAGAAAGAGGTTTACACACATGTTTCTGTGTCAAAACATTCAACTGTGTGGATCATAACAGACTGTGGCTAACCTTGAGAAGAATGGGAATTCCACAACATGGTGCTTCTGTGAACTCATACATGAACCCAGAAGCTGTCCTGCTAACAGAACAAGGGAATCCTGCATGTTTTAAAATCCAGGAAAGGGGTGCCTCAGGGTGCATCCTCTCTTACATCTGTCGGCTGAGCAAGCAATTGAAGAAGCTGGGTTATATGAAGAAGAATATGACATCAGGATTGGAGGAAGGCTTATTAATAAACTCCAACAAACAGATGACCCAGCCTTGCTGGCTGAAAGCCAGGAGGACTTGAAGCCCTTGCTGATGAAGATCAAGGATTACAGCCTTCAGTGTGGATGACCACTCAAGACCAAAATCCTCACAACTGGACCAATAGGTAAAGTCATGATACCTGCAGAAAAGATTGAAGTTGTCAAGGATTTTATCCTGCTTGGACTCGCAATCAATGCTCATGGAAGCAGTGATCAAGAGATCAAAGGATGCATTGCATTGGGTAAACCTACAACACACGATCTCTTAAAACTGTTGTACAAAAACCAAGCACCTTATTTTGAGGATGAAAGGTCACCTGACCCAAGGCATGGTCTTTTCAATGGCCTCATGTGCACATAAAAGTTGGACATGGAGTAAGGAAGACAGAAGAATGCATTTGAATGACAGTGCTGGCGAGGATTCTTGAACGCCCCACGGACTGCCAAAAGAACCAACCCATCTGTCGTGGAAGATGTGCAGCCAGATGGCTCCTGAGAAGCAAGGGTAGAGAGACTGTCTCCCGTCCTGTGGGCGTGTTGTCAGGAGAGGCAAGTCCTTGGACCAGGGCGTCATGCTTGGTACAGCAGAGGGGCAGCAGAAAAGAAGAAGGAAGGCCCTCACCAAGATGGATGGACACCATCGCTGCGACAGTGGCCTCGGACGTACGAAAAATGGTGAGAACGGTGCAGGACCGGGCGGCACATCCTTCTGCTGTCCACGGGGCTGCCAGGAGTCGGAATGGACTGGCTGGCCCCTACTGACCAGCTCTGGAATCTCAGGGTCCCCATCTGCAGAGTGGGAGGGTAATCACAGAGACGATCTCTCTTACAGAGGACAGAGCATTGCAAACGGCAAAGTGTCAGATGGGCGGCAGGCACTGATGACGACTGGCTTCTCTGTCTCTGATGGACTGGAGCCACACAGGAACTGTCTGTCATGTAGACTCAGCAAGGTTCTTCCATCCTTCCCCGCTTAGAACGGAGCCCCGGGCGGGTTCTGTCGCATCAGCATGGGGCTCAGGAGCCTCTTTCCATAACTGAGCACAGGGCCTCATCGCCCCCAGAATGGTTTCTCTCAGGCTGTCCTGCTGCAGAGTGGAGGCGCTTTGCCAAACGTTGTCTCCCAGAGGACAGAACGCCGCCAATGTTTCCTCCTTGGATGTGATGGCAAGTCATCTTACAGACAAACATCCCACGGTACAAGCGCCCATCTTTAAGGAACAGTTAACCCGTGTAGCACGTCTTGGACTTCCCAGTGGTAGAGAGAGACCTCGTGCATGTTTAGTGCTTCATATGAGCTCCATAAAAATGAGGTCAGCCCTGAGCAGAAGTTTCACAGGGGCAGAAATCCGAATGGCCAACAAACGTATGAGAAATTGTTCCAGATTCCTAGCCATGAGAGAGATGCAAATTAAAACAACTGTGAGGTACCACCTGACACCCTCAAAGATAGCTCAGTTCAAAAAATCAGAAAGCAACAAGTGTTGGAGGGGCTGTGGGGAGACAGGAACTCTCATCCACTGCTGGTGGACCTGTAGGTACGTACAGCCGTTATGGAAATCGATTTGACAATATCTAAAACAGATGGAAATTGAGCTACCATATGACCCAGCAACCCCCTACTTGGCACATACCCAGAAGAGGCAAGAAACAAACCACGGCCAGACATCTGTGCTCCAATGTTCATCGCAGCACAGTTCACAATTGCAAGGAGTTGAAACAACCCAAATTTCCATCAACTGATGAGTGGATTAAAAACTGTGGTACATACATACAATGGAGTACTACGCATCGTTAAAAAGCAGCGATGACCGCATGAAGCACATCGCCATGGGAAGAACTGGAGCAAATCATGCTAAGCGAAGTTAGCCAAGCACAAAAGGACAAGTACAACATGAGTCCACTGAGGTAAGATTAAAAAATGCAAAAGGGGCACGGGGAAAGATCTACTGTATACAAATATTCCTGTGGTAAGGTCCAGGTAGTATGGCAGGGGCCAGACCAAATCCAGGGGTACATATGGTAGCCACCTGAAAAGGAGGGGGTAAAGAAAAAGAAATGGGTAGTGGGGGAACAGGGCACTAATCCATCCAAGGGGAGGGTATTGTTTATGTCTCCACAGGGAAAGAGGGGCCAGACTTCAACCTGGTGCTTTAAGATGTAAATGCAACATACCAGCATGAAGCAGGGAACCAGTGGAGAGGTCTGAGGGGCTGCCCCAATCCCAGCTACATGGACAGACACCCCTCTCCCAAGACAAATTTACTTCAGAGGACAGCACTGAAGCTACAGCTCAGGGAGAGGGACATCTCTGATCAGAGAACACAGGAGCAAATGAAGGGGGAGGAAAAGAGAGTGGAGCACATTCTGGCTGACCAAGCCTTGAGAATGATATTCCCTCTCAGAGCAGCCAATCCACAGAAAAGACGATATGGCCGGCCCCACTATGAGATACGACATCCCTCACTGACCCATAGACCTACAGGGGACAACACTGGAGACACTGTGGGAATTCCACCAGATCTGATCCCACCACACCGAGGTAAGACACTAAGGGCATGCAACAGAGCAGCAAGGGGAACAGAGCAACGAAATCCCAAGGGAATACCAAAAATTGACTTTGGGGCCAGGGCTTGGCACCCCCTCAGACTTGACCGGAAAACACTTCTGAAGGCCAACAAGCAATCCTTGAACTAACTACAAACTTTTCTTTTTTGGTTGCTGCTGTGTTTTTGTTTTGTTTTGTCATTGGCTTTTTGCTGTTGTTGTTTTGTGTTCTTTTGTTGCTTGGCTTGCTCTGTCTTGTTTTTGTGCATGTTATTATCTCCGCAGGTCTGTCTAAATAAAATAAGCTGGATTAACAATCTGGAGGAGAAAGCAATGGGGCCGACAGTTCCCGGGGGACATGGGAGAGGAGGAGGGGAGGGGAAAGGAAGTGGTGTTAATAAACCCAGGGACAAGGGAACAACAAGTGATCCAAGTTGGTGGTGAAGAGGGTGTAGGAGGCCTCGTAGGGCTTGATCAAGGGTAATGTGACCGAGAGGAATTACTGAAACCCAAATGAAGGCTGAGCATGATAGTGGGACAACAGGAAAATAAAAGGAAATAGAGGAAAGAGCTAGGAGGCAAAGGGCATTTATAGAGGTCTAAATACAGGTATGTACATATGTAAATAAATTTATATATGATGGGGAAATAGATTTATGTGCATATATTTATAGGTTTAATATTAAGGTAGCAGATGGACATCGAGCCTCCACTCAAGTACTCCCTCAATGCAAGATTACTTTGTTTTATTAAACTGGCATTCCATTATGCTTACCTTCCTCACACGATCACTGAAGACAAAGTGGGTGCTAAGCAATGTGGTGAAGAAAGCTGATGGAGCCTGGCTATAAAAAGACATAGCATCTAGGGTCTTAAAGACTTGAAGGTAAATAAGTGGCCATCTAGTGCAGAATCAACAAAGCCCACTGGAAGAAGCACACCAGCCTGTGTGGCCATGAGGTGTTGAAGGGATGAGGATCAGACATAAAAGAACAAAAATTCATATCATTGTCAATGAGGATGAGTGTGGAGTGGGGATCCAAAGCCCATCTGTAGGCAACTGGACATCCCCTTACAGAAGCGTCTTGGGGAGATGAGCCAGTCAGAGTGCAGTATAGCAATGATGAAACATACAACTTTCCTCTAGTTACTAAATGCTTCCTTCCCACCCACTATCATGATCCCAGTTCTACCTTACAAATCTGGCTAAACCAGTGGATGTACACTGGTACAGATAGGAACTGGAAACACAGGGGATCCAGGGCGGATGATCGCTTCAGGACCAGTGGTGAGACTGGTGATACTGAGAGGGTGGAGCGAGGGTGGGTTGGTAAGGGGGAACTGATTACAAGGATCTACATATAACCTCCTCCCTGGGGGACGGACAACAGAAAAGTGGGTGTGGGGAGACGTTGGACAGTGTAAGATGTGACAAAACAATGATTTATGAATTATCAAGGGTCCATGAGGGAGGGGAGAGCAGGGAGGGAGGGGGAAAATGAAGAGCTGATGCCAGGGGCTTAAGTGGAGAGCAAATGTTTTGAGAATGATGAGGGTATGAATGTACAAATGTGCTTTACACAACTGATGTATGTATGGATTGTGATAAGAGTAAGTATGCGCCCCTAATAAAATTATTTTATAAAGTTATATGATCCCCCAATAAAATGATTTAAAAAAAGAAAAAGGAAAATAAGGGGGGGATGCCAGTAAATAAATGAATAATTTTAAGACAAAAAAAAATGAGGTCAGCCCAACCCAGTGGAGGTGACCCCGGCTATGTCGCGTCCCTGCCCTGCGCCCTCCTCAGACCCATATGTGAGGAAGGGAGGGGCTCTTCCACAGAGCCAGGGCAGTGTCTCCTGACACTGAGGCTTCTCACTGGCCAGCGGAGGTGTCCTGGCTGCACGGTCAGCCTCAGTCCATGGGTTTGCCCAGGTGATGGTAGAGGGTGGAGGAAGGAGCCGGAGAGCGGAGAAGGAGCTTCAGGGAAGGCGGACGCTGTGGCCTTCTTGGGACCTGACGCTGGAACTCAGTTTGATGCAGTCCTTGGGTGCTCCTCCAGCCCAGGATGGCCTTTGGGGTTCATGAGTGAACAAGTCCTGCCTGCGGGGCCCTTCCCACCACTTTCCATTTCTCCTGGGTTCCTTAAGGGCCCGCAACATTCAGTCCCTCAGATGGGACCCGCTTTCTCCCCAAGGTCCTCTGTCTGCTGGATGGCAGGATGTCCTTCCCCGATTCGTCCTTGAGGACCAGGCTGCCAAGGGGTTCTACTCGATTCTGCCTCTCTGCCTCTGGTCACCTTGCTCTCCCTGAGTGCCCTGCAGTTCCTCCGCTGTGGCTGGGTACTGAGGTTTCCTGAGAGCCCTGTGGTCCGGAGTGTCAACAGGGCCCCTCTTGTTCTCCCCTCCCCTGCTCAGAGCACTTTATGATTTCTGATCAGCCACACCATTTCTTCCTAGGGCCTCAGGCTGGGATCAGCCTTGATACTCAGAGGGTGGGCAGGAGCAGCTGGCACTGCTTCACCTGGGGGCTTTGCAAACACAGCCTTGACTCCCAGACCTGCTAATCAGTCTGCTGCTTAACCAGATCGTCAGGCGAACCACAGGTGAGAAGCCCTTGATATCTTTAAAAGACGTGTGTATAAATGCACCATGTATTATTTCTTATATATGAATCTGTTTGCCCCTTTCCCTCTTCCCCCACTCCCTCCCTCTTCTCCTATGGCTTAAAAAAATGTACTAAAGCCCCTCAGTTCTCTGCAGGGGTCATCCCTTTCCACACCTAGTTCTGGTTTGACTTCTGTGGTTACTGCTTATCTCTAGGCAACGCCTGGGAGGCCATCATTTCAAAGGGAGCATCACCTGCTGGCTTCCTGCTGCAGGGGTGGGGCGGCTCAGCGCATTTCTCCCACCCCTGCCTCTCCTTTTCCTTGCCTAGGGCTGGGGCTGCTCCTTCCTGCTGCCAGTTTTCCTAGTGTGTCTGGGGATCCTCTTCTGCTTAAAGAATGCAGGGAGTTTTGAGGGCACCAGAGTCCATTTTTTTTTGGGGGGGGGCAGAGAGCTGCTTCTACCCTGGGAATCCCTAGATATCACTTGGAGGCAGGCTCTCCTCTGAGACCCCATCACTCACACCATTCTAGACTCTGCTTTGTGCTGATTTTAGAAGAGCCCTCCCCTGCTGGAGGGCCAGTGCCTAGGGGAGGGACTGAAGGTTATGCAGTCAGACCTCCCAGGAACCCCTTTCAGCCTTTTCCCTTCCCTCTGGTTCTGGGTTCAGAGTCCCATGGGCTCCTCTGGGCAGGTGACTCTGTCACTTGCTGGGCCTGTCTGTACTTCAACTTGTGTCTAGAGCTCTGTCCCCCCAAATCTCTAATGGGCGTTTGTTTAAAAGCACTCTGTTAGCAGCCAGCTCTGACATCCAACATCCTTCTCAGTGCCTTTTCCTCCCGAACCTCATAATTTTGAATGCTTTTGTTGGTTTCTCCATTTTTGGTGCATTTGGTTCAATGAAAGATACTTGTAACATGATTTTGTTTTTCTAATAACTAATTGTGTAGTAATAATAACTAAAGAAAAATTTGTATCCTTTTGAATGGTTTTCCTTCATGCTTTCCTGTGCATTTAGACCTTTTAAACATTTTAACTACTTTTTCCTGAGATTTAATCTTAAATTTTATATTTTACATTTAGATATCAGAACCCAAACCCAAACCTAAGCCCAAACTCACTGCCATCAAGTTAATGACCAATAGCAACTGACTCTACAGGTTTTCTGAGATTGTAAATCTTTTCTTTTTTATTGGGAGCTATTACAGATATCATAACTCTCCAAGTTCAATCACAGTATTGAACTTTCCTAACACAGTATTGTACAATTTCTAACACAATCAATTTCAAAACATTTTCTTTCTTCTTGAACTCTTTGATTTCACCTCCCCTTTATCCACCCCACCCCAGGAACCCATATTTATTTTCCCTTATAATAGTCTATTTACTAATTTTTTGCCATATCTTATACAACCCAATACAATTTGAGATTGTAAATCTTAATCGGAGCAGGTAGTCTCACTTTTCTCCCTCAAGGTGGCTGGTTGGTTTGAACTGCTGACCTTGTGGAGATTAGAAGAGACAAGAAGTTCTAAAAGAAGGCTGTGCTTTGGGAAGGGACTATAGAAAGCTTATGGATACAATCCCAAGTCTGTTCCGTCTCGTCACTAACACTACCTGTACATGTAGTGTTTTGTCACACTGTGCCAATTAAAGGGTTTAATCCTCCAAATGTTCAAGTTTGTGTAAGACTTAAGACGTCAGCCGCAAATCTGGGGCCTCCAGGCCACCCTCCTTTCTGAGTTGCTGGCTACAAATTCCGGGGTGCCCTCTATCCTTCTAGGTCCTAGAAATGATTCTCAACCTGTGGGTCACGACCTCTTTAGGGCTCAAACAACACTTTCACAGGGGTCACCCGATTCATAACAGTAGCAAAATAACAGTGATGAAGTAGCAACGAAAATAATGTCATGGTTGGGGGATCACCACAACATGAGGCAATGTATGAAAGGGTTGTGGCCTGAGGAAGGTTGAGAACCATTGCTCTATGACATTAACCATAAGCGTAGGGAGGGGTCACCAGGCCCCCTTCACTTCTGATCTGTTAGCTTCCACTAATCTCTCAGGTTTGTCAATTCACTAGAATGACTCTCAGAACTTAGGCAAGGGTGCAGAATCATAGCTTGACTACAGCTAAAAGGATGCACCTCAAGAGATGACTAGGGCGTAGTCTGGGAAGACTCAAAGATGAAGGTCCCATGTCCCAGAAGGGATGTGCTGCCCTGCCACCACATCAAACTCCATCGTCAGCCAGGAAGCCCACGGAACTTCCATGTCCAGAGCTTCTTATTGGAGCCTCATTCCGGAAACACAGGGGACAGATGTCAACTCTCAGTCCCCTCCCGTGCCTGGGCTCATGTCACAAGCGGGTCTTTATCCTGGCCAGCACCCACCCAAGAGTCACCTTCGTAGCTTCATCTCTTAGGCCAGGGATGGGCTGCTGGTCTCATCAAAGACACTTTTATCAGCTGGGAAATTCCAAGGATGTCATCTGTCTGGAATCAAGGACGGAGACCAAATCTCTGGGGGAAATGTAATTGTTAATCATATCCTGGGTTTAAGCTGATTTTAGATAAAGGTGGAATCAGAATAGCCCCACACCTTATTGTACACACAGTCTTAAGACAGCTCCTAGATATCCCTGAGTGGAATTTGATACTCACTGCATATACTCCACCCATTTTCACAGCGAAACTCCTGATGCTCAAGAGTGGATTCTGTCAGGTAAAATCTGTGCTTGACTTTATCTTCAAAGTCATACCAACGAGGACTAATAGGGTGAGGCACTAACAGATTTTTGTCACCCCAGGGTGCCAGCTGCCTTCAGTTTCTTGTTCATCAGGGAACATGGGAAGCTCCTTTGTAGCTTGGCAAATTCCCTCCTCAAAGTGTAGGAGGGGCCAGGGCCTCTCACGGGTTCACCTGGGAAAGGGAGAACCTTTTTCTTTTTAATTCATAGAGGCCAAGCTGCTGAGCTCAATTGACGTATTTTGATCATGCCAGTCACAGGGCATTGATCTTCATTAGGGCGATTTAGATTCCAGTCCATGTCTGTCACCATCCAGGCCTTTTGGAAATTGTACCCATCATGGCCCATGATACGATTTCGGGAAAAGGAAAATATGAACGTTCATAAATAACACTCTGATTTTCCCCATTTGGTTGTATATTAGCGGGTACATTCCGGAGCACTTCGTTTGTGGAAGGTTTAGCACCATTTGGAATTTGCCTAAATCCTTCCTGACCATTCAGCCAACAACGTGGATAAAGCTCAGAGAGGTCTGCGGCACGCCCAAGGAGGGGCAGTTTTGTTCTTAGGATTTCATGGAGACCTGAACTGGGAAGCTTGCGAGGGCATGTGATCGATGATTTGCCAAGAACAGTTGAAGGTTGTCTAGGTGGGGTCCTGATGGCCATGGCATAGGACTGCTGGGGCGTGAGCATCATGTGGCCACGTGGCCTACGACCCAGAACAAATCCTGTATGTCTTTTAGAGCTGCAATTGTGCACACACCTCAGTTGTGATCCCTTTCCCACTTAAGTGGTCCTAGGTGCTGAAGTACTGAAGTGACCTGCCACCAACCATGATTTTGTGTGGACCTCCCCAGATTTCCATCATCTGTAATTGATCCTCTGGCCATGATTCAGGGTCTGTGCTTCAGTCATGTGGTGATGGTTTCCCTCAGCCCGATGAGGGTCATTTTCCTGTTTCAAGCTTAATAAAAGGATGTCTGAATTTGGGATCTGTTTCCCCCTGGCACAAGCTAGTAATGAGGCTGGACTCCAAAGCTGTCTTGCCCAGCAGAACCTGTGGGAGACAGGTGCCAAAGGGAACAGGTGCTGGGGACCCATCAGAAAGACACTCGTGGGTTTTGGACCTCGTGGTTCAGTGTGGCTCGCTGAGATCTTTATTAAGGCTGGCTGTGTGTTTTTCATCGGACAAAGCTTAACTCGTTCTTTTTGTCTGTTGCTGTCAATTGTTATCTCCAGGTATACATAGAATGCCTTCAATAATCTGTTAAACCATCTGAGGAAAAATAGCAGTTGGACTTGCAAGGAACCGAAATTAGATTCTAGGATACAGCTCGTGCATACAGCCCCTTGAGGTGCAGGACTAGGCGGTGTTTCATGACGCTGTACGTAAGGTCATCATGAATCAGAACAGATTAAATGAGCACCTAATACCAACAACAATCGTAGGCATGTGTAGTTGTATCTGTAGATTTATAAATTTCAAGAGAGATTGTCCATGCTGATAAGCTCTTATTTGCTTCTTCTATCCCCCCACCTCTTGCTCTCTCACCGTCTGTTGCCCCTAGTCTTGTCCTGCCCCCCACTGGCAGCATTGCTGTGGCCTTCTGGGTCCCTCTTGCAAAGGTTTTTGAGCATCTCTGCCGATGAGAGCTGGATGAGGTGCTTTCTGGGCAAATTATTGTCCTTGCAGATTTTGAGCCTGTGGAATCTTGAGCTCTCTAAGTCCCTAAACAAAGAGCACACGATGTCGGCAAAAGGCACCAGCTGTGAAGGATGGTTAGAGTCCCAAGTCGTGGTAAGCTGGTTCAGAGAATGGACAAGGAACGTGGGTGGCTGCTGGTTTCAAGACCCTCCCACTGCCATGGAGTGAAGGCCAACACCCGGGGACCGATGCCTCCGCAGTGCTTAGGCACACATGGTTTTAATGATATTGTAAAAATTGTATAGCGTTTTCCCGTCAGGGTTTTATTGAGCCCCCAAGTCCTGAACTTTGAACAACCCTGAACCTTCTCTCAAGTTGGGAAATGCCACATCTGGGACAGCACAGAGTCTCCTCATGGGACTCCAACCTGATATCTCGACAGGCACCTAGGCTGTCCCGTGCGTGTACCTGTCTGCTTGGCAGGCTCTTGGGAGGAGTAATAATAATAAAAAAATGGTGAAGGGAGACAGCAGTCAGTGTAAGACATGAAAAAAATTTTGTTTTATAAATTATCAAGAGTTCATGAGGGAGGGAGGGTGGGGAAATGAGGAAATGAGCTGATACCAAGGGCTCAAGTAGAAAGAAAAGGTTTTGAAAATGATGATGGAAACCTGTGAACAAAGGTGCTTGACACAATGAATGCATGGATTGTGATAAGAGCTGTACGAGTCCCCAATAAAATGATAAAAAAAATGAAAGTGGTCATTTTGGGATTCTGTAGATTAGGATTTCAGAAATTGACTACCTGTTAGGAATCTTATTTGACCCCGGGAAACCAAAGTTTCAACTTAATCCTTAATATCCTTGCTAAATGAGCCTGGGGGTTTCTGTCCTTTCAGGATACTGCTTTGGGGTGTGGACTGAGTACTCTAGAGCTAATAGAGGTTTTTGGTGATCACTTTGAGGAAAGGCATTTCCATTTGTGTCTTTTCTTTCCCCTAAGCTGTCTTGCTTAACATTTGTCTGTGTGGCTAAGCCAGGAGAATTTCCTGTCAGTTTGTTCTATTTGCAAATGCTCTGGCCTGCTCTCTTGCAGACAGCTGGCTCGATTCTGGGTTTGTGCACACTTAGTCGTGGTGGTTGCTGCCAGAGATCTCGCCTCTGGGCAGAGACTATGTTACTGCGCTCAGTGCCTCCCTGTGGCCAGGTGGTACTCTGACTTTTCATGTGCGCGCTTCAGGTGGAATCACCGAATCTTGCAAGGGAATTGCTGGGGTAAGAGACAGTGGTTCCTGGCCTGTTTTGTGAAATTCACATGGAGAACTGGCACTTTCTGGCCCGTTTTGCAACACAGGGAAACACATGCTGCTTGCTGGACAGATGGGGGATGCCGATCTACAGGTCAGGCTGGGCATCTCTGGAGAACGCAGTACAGACGTAAATGTCATCGTCGTCATCCCCGTTGGCTGTTTTTGCACAGTGATACTGGCACGTGATTGCCAAGAAGTCTTTTAGAAAATCAATGGCCACCTTTGGGGCTGGGGTTAACTCATCCCAGGTGTGCACCAGACCTGGGGGAGAGCTCTGACCATTGTAAGCTAGGTCTACCTAACTGAAAGATGACAGTACTTGTCTCCGTGTGTGCTGCCTTGCCTCGGGCTGTGCTCTGTTAACAAATGTGCTGCTGTTGGTCATCATACAACAGGGGGTCAGAAGGTAAAACCCGGGCAGAGACTTTGTAAGCCTGGAATTTTAACTGATTTCAGAGGCCCAGTAAGCGTGTGACTTTCACCTCAAAAAGCGGATGAGATTCTGTTTTAAGGACTTCTGGTTTATGTCTGAGGAACATTCAGTCTTGGTTTCATGTTTTTTCCTTCAGGCAGAGGCAAGATGAAATAAGAATTTTATTGCTCAGTTGTGATAAAGAAAACAAAAACAACAACAAAAAACCCGTTAGCATGAGAATAATACAATGGAAAGTCATTGGTTGTTGTTTTTCAAGATACACAGGTCCATTTAAACAAACAGCAACGACTAATCCTTATCTTTGAATGGGAGCCCAAGACAAGGAGAGCAAGATAGAAATCTAGCTCCTGGGGCCCTGTCTATGAGACCAGACAGCCCCAGGGAACTTTCTAGGAAGTTCTCCCAACCAGGTGTAGACATTTGAAGAAATGGAACAAGGCTAACTTAGATTTGGAAAAATAGGGGAGCTGGATGGTAAAAGTTTGAACGAGCACTTAGAATATTTAAACAAATTTTATTTCGGCCCCAATTGTTTTGTGCGATATAGATCATTTCAAGATGGTTAGGTAATGTTCTGGTATTACATTGAAGGAATAAATGTTATAAAGGTCATATGATTTTGACCCACGGGTCGAGAATCGCTGCCTTAGATAAATCAGTCCCTTCTTCAGTTTTTTTTCAAAGTTTTTTTTTTTTTTTTTAACCTAATTCACACCAACTCAAAGTGCCATTCGTGTGCTTTGGTAACTTTGGATAGCCCACAAAACACTTCTCCCTAGAGTCCAGGGCCTAGACGGATGCTCCTCTTCTTCCTCTGTCTGGAGAGGGTCTAAAGCCATTGTAGCTTGAGCCCACAGAGACCATGTTTCCATGGAATGCTCTCCCGCCTCTGTTCGCTTTCTTTAAGTTTGTGCCGACTTCTTCCCCAGGCTCTAGATCTGAAGTTCCTTCCTCTGGGAACCATGGTTTGTGGGTGTTTACTACTTGGAGAAAACCTGGCGTCTCCCTCTTTGTTACTGCTACACCCTGTTTCTTCAGCAAGTGCGCTTTTAGCAACCTACGCAGAGGCTTCAACGAGTTCGTGGGAAATGGCATTTCCCCAAGAACTTTTTGAGGACCCTTCCCTACCCCCTTCATTCAGGCCTGTGAATGAGAGTGCTCACTGGTTCACGCCTCTTCCAGCTTGTGTTATAAGAAATATGCTGCAAGGACAATGTCTTAAAGATTTATTAAAAGCAATGGATATGGCAATAGAGGTTAATCGTTTACTGTCAGAGTTTTAGGAGCCTTTATGTTATGCAGCTCAGGCTGTAAACTGTATTTCTTGTCTTGTTGCCAGTGAGGTAACGGGACTGCCTTGAGTTATGAGCTGAGGAGCTAATTCATTCCTTGTGCGATTGGTTCGAGGGTAAGGGTAGATTTCTGGGTCAGAGCAGTTGCACGATTTTGGAAGACGCTAAGGCTTTTTTTTTTTCTTCAAACTTTAAGATTTTCAGTTAAAGTAATTCAGGCGTTCTTTCTCAGTGACCTGGGATAAACTCCTGAAAATCCGAAACTTCATGTAGTCACAAAATATTCATTTCATAAGGAAAGTGCTAAACAGTTCTATTTAGTAGGTTTACATTCCTATGAAGAGAAGTGGCGATATGCTCATGCTTCATCTTATGTTTTGCCTGCTATGGATGCTGCGCTGGGCCTGCGCCCTGCTGGGATCCGTCCATTCTGCTTGCCTTGGAGCCTGGCTTCGTGGATTTGGTCGGCGTTTCTGGTAAATTAACTTGCTGTTGTTGGTTTCTTTTGGAAGTTAGAGATGAAGGTAATTTCTTTCTTTTTTAAAAATCACTTTATTGGAGGCATATGATTTAGAGATTAAGGTAATTTCCGTTGAAATGCTTTAAGCCGGAAGGGAATGAAATAGACTCCTAGTAAAAGAAATGAGGAGTGGGTTCGGCCTGATTAGGTTTTCTGTGATTTGAATATAATTAGCTGTTGTTTCTTTACGAGCAAGAATGGAAATAAATGGCTAGTTTGCACTTTTCAGCCAGAAGAGCGGACTGTTGGTGAAAGAGCAACCGACGGAAGCGTGCTGTTGAGTCCCAGAGAAAAAGGTGCGAGGTTCCTCTGTGCCGTCTCTACCCCAGTACGATGCCGCCGACAGCCGAGAACCGGAGTAGAAATCTGCACAGGGAAGAACACCAAGTATTTACCAACCAGTAATTGGTCAACCATTGTGGTGCGAACAATATTAAGGCATTCTAGGAAGCAGCATAAGAAAGCGTAAGGTAGAAGACCTGGCATTTACTGATAACTGGTCACCCATTATCAGCTCTGCTGGAGAAAGGCAGAGTTAGTCAGAAACCCACCGAGCCGTTCTCCCCTCTCGGAGAGGGTCTCTATGCGCTGCAATTGACTTGATGGTTGTGAGGGTTTTTAAAATTTATTTTAGTGTAGAAGGTGACAGGATTCGCGTAGTATTTATTAACCAGTAATTGGTTAATAAATGTTTCTCTTCCAGACTCCCTTCTTTTCCAAGATATCAATACGTCCTCCTCTCTCCATTTGGTGAGACAGGTTTTGTGTGTGTGTGTGTGTGTGTGTGTGTGTGTGTGTGTGTGTGGAATTAGATCCATTCTGTCTCCCTGCATATTGATATTCAATAAGGCTCTCAATCTTCCCACAACCCGTCTCATGAATTGGCTGGCTTCCGGCAGGCAACTTGAATCACTAGTGCTGTGGAAATGATATTAGGTAACAAACACATGATGCTATGTCATAATTTTAGTTATTTTAATTGCTAATTATTTGCATGTGGTTTCCTTTGAATCTAGCAACACAAAGACCAGTGGAGCTGACTGGGGGAATTACTCCACAAACCTACAATGCTTAATTCAGACGTTTAGAAATGTCCTAGTCTTGGTGCCCGGTATTATGTTTCAAGACTATTATATAGTGTATCTAAAGCTATTAAAACTACGGATAATCATCATGTTTAGAGAAATGCTTGCTTCTAGCACCCGTCCTCCCGATATTGGCCTCCTTACCGGATTTATTCTTTTCCGATCTAACAGCGGGAGTGCCGGCGGGGATTCTACCTGAACGCCATCGTGAGGCCTCCCTCTGTTCCTCTTACAGGTTTGCTGACATTGCGTGTGACTTTAATGGACTTTATTTGACTTTGTACCAGTTCGGTGTCTTTGTTCCCATCCCATCTTTCACTTAACAATGACTCTGTTAACCACAGCCATATTTAATTTTGTTATCTTGTGCTTTCCTGATTTACTCAAATGTTTGACCAAAATATTCCAACAGAAAGATACTGGGCTTATGCTGTTGAGCTTATGAAGAATATCGGAGCCCTGTTGGCATAGTGGTTATCCGTTGCGTGGCAATCAGCAGTTCAGAACCACCAGTGGCTCTTAGGGAGAAAGATGAGGCTTTCTCTCCCTAGAAAGCAGCGCTTCGCAACCTGTGGGTTACAACCCCTTTGGGGGTCGAACGACCTTTTCACAGGGGTCGCCTGATTCATAACAGTAGCAAATTTACAGTTATGAAGTAACAACAAAAATAATTTTATGGTAGGGGGTCACCATAACATGCGACACGGTATTAAAGGGTTGTGGCATCAGGAAGGTTGAGAACCACTGCTGTAGAGAGTGACAGTCTCAGAAACCCCAGGGGGCGGTTCCCCCCTGTCCTAGAGGGTCACCAGGAGTTGGAACCCACTTGATGGCGGTGAGTTTTTTGAGGACTGTCATATGGATCCTACTAGACGGAATCAAGATTTCAAGGACTCGTACAGGAGCCCTTTAAACAGAGATTATGTGTTAGGCTGCTACTTCGAGGTCTGCAGTTCAAAACCACCAGCTGAGCCAGTAGCTGCCTATCTCTTAAAGAGTTTCAGAGACCCCTTGGACAATTCTACCCTGACAGCATTGACTTGAAGGCAGAGAAGTTGGTTTTTGTTTTTTTTTTTTTGAGTGTTGAAGATAACAGGGCTTACAGACCACAGCTGACCCCAAATCATGAGGAACAGAATTAAGACTGAGTAGACTAAAACATTACTATGGGTTTATAAGGGGCTATTGCTAGTGTCTAAGGATTCATTTTCTGGTTATAAGAAACCCTTTCCCCCCCTTCATTCTCCTAAATTATCTAAGAATAGATTTATTTAAAAATTTCCCCCCCTATAGATTTGGACTGGTGCTTGTTAGGCTATTAAATATGAGAACAATGTAGAATTGAGACCTGGAAAGAAATCTTAAAAAACATTAGAAAGGAATAGTAAGCGATGAGAAAAAACAAAAAACAAAAAACAAAAACTCCTTCCATAGGTTGGTTTACAGTTAATATTAATCATCAGTCAATCAATTCATTGTTACCAAAATAGCTGGTTCTTACATTAATGGGAATATCCTCGAATGGCATTAGATATGTAACTTTCAGAAGAGGAATTTTTGTGGCTTAGCTTAGCAAAATTATAAATACTGTAACCAATGCAGTATCTGAAGTTCAAACTATGGTTTTCCCAATTGGGTTGACATTATGATTTATATTAATGTACAATGAGGTTTATAGGATGCAGTTGCTGCTAAGGCACTGCTTATGTATAAATAAATGCTTTATGGGCCTTGTTTTCTTGGTACCAGAACTTAAGGTTATGGTTTTGTGGGTTATTTCAGATAAGTATTTTAATATTTTGTTAATATTTCTCTTCTACTTCTTAGTTTACTGTCTAGATTTCTGGTTTTCATGGAAATTGGGGTAACCCACACAAACCATTGCCCTTGGATGGCCTTTAAATCATATATATATATATATATATATATATATATATATATATATATATATATATATATATGGAAAATGGTGCCTGAAAGCCATTTTTAGGAAACCTTTTTTTGTGAACTGGGTGAATGAAGGTTTACGGAGCCAACAATTCAGACACATTATATATCATGTCCTTAATTGATGGCCGTCTCCACAAGGTCACATCAATTTCCCCACTTCTTCTCTGTACTTTCTGTTTCCATTCAGCCTTTCTTAACCCTTGCTGCCTTCTGATCTAAGTCTTTGGGTCAATGCTGCCTTTTTGGACACCTCAAAGGGTTAATTACTGAAGGATTATACACCTTCCTAGTGTCATGGTCCCCTATAGAGAACTGCTTATGGCTTGGATGAAAGGTGAGCCATGTGGGTGAGTTCAGTTTCAGGCCTGAATAATGAGTCAAGGCCAAAGTTTCAGTATTCCACCAAGCCGTATCTGACCAAGAAACCTGGTTATTTTTTTTAGGAGTTTGAGTTTCATTTCACATTTTTCTTCCACTCTATCCAAGACCTTCTGAAGCGATCTCTTTCAGAGAAGACGATGGTGGTGGTGGGGCACCACCTAGTTGCTCTGGTCTTAGAACAGCTTAGCTGAGGTGTGTGTGGTGCGTTAGGCCACTGGACTGATTGTTCCCACGTGCCTTTGCTTTTCTTCTTTGTTCTGGATGGGGGGAGAGCAGGAGCTACACCTGGAGTGGCCTTTTAAAGCTTTGACGACTCCAGTTGGTACTCATCAAAGCAGGACGTAGCACATTCTTTTTATGGACTCTGTGATGCTGGTTAACTTCAGTGTCCTCTGAGGCTGTGGTCCTGAGCCCACAGGCCACATGACTCATTCCTTCAAGGCATTTGTTTATAGATAAGACATTTTAATCACTCTGTGGCTCCCTGCCCTATGCTCCACTTTATTCATGGATGTATGAGGGTAAGTAAAATAGGATTGCTACAAAACACATCATGTAACAAAAGTATCCACAGGCGATGTCTTCAGTGGGAGGACAAGGGAGCACTGTTTAGGGTCAAGGAGAGGGCGCTCTGTGATGTTGTGGGGCGTCCAGTTGGGAGAGGAAAAGCCAGGGAGTTTGAGGGAGCTGGGGAGAGGATGAGGGAGCTGGGGAGAGGGTGAGGGAGCTGGGGAGAGGGTGAGGGAGCTGGGGAGAGGGTGAGGGAGCTGGGGAGAGGGTGAGGGAGCTGGGGAGAGGGTGAGGGAGCTGGGGAGAGGGTGAGGGAGCTGCGGTGGCTTGTGAGGCACGTTGTAGTTCTCCAACCCTGGTCCCCTGAGAAAGGAGGGGAGCCTGTAGCTTCTGTGGGGGTTAACCTTTGCCATAGGTGGATAGAAATTCCCAGGGAGACTCCAACAGTTCAGTGCTGGGCAAATTCACCCAGAGGCGCCTCAGAGGAAAGGCCCGGCTTGACTTTTGTCAACAAGTCATAGCCATTGAAGAGTAGATTCTGAAATACATGAGGTTTGCCACAAGCAGAAAACGAATCGGTGGCAATTGGCTTGTCTGTGTTTGAGAACGCTGTAAAGAGAGCCGTCTCTAACCCTTGCCCCAAGAAAGTCTGACTGCCAGAAAGCTGTTGGCAATAGTTTCATTGGTGAGGTGGGTGGAGAGTTGACACTTTTCACAAAGAACCCACAGGTTGTTACGGGGGCCCTTGAGAGCTGATGGTTGGAGAGAATCAGAAAGGACATTTGGCTCATTTTAGATCATGTAGGGAAAGGGGAAAGCCACTGAATCCAGTGGAGCCCCGCTCAACGATGCTGTCGAAGCTTAGATGTGTGTATTCTTGTGGGCTGGTGTTGTGAGCAGAATGATCTGGGCCCGAACTGTGAGCTCAGAGCATCACTTGAGTGTGTACGTGTGTGTACTGAGCAGCTGTCAAATTAAATCCACCAAGGGAGCAAGCAAGGTGAGGGAAGCCTAGCAGTCATATAGAACATTCATAGGAGCACGCCAGACAGGGTGACTTTGTAACCATAGCCCGTGAAACCAATGCCTCCATTGTTTTTCAGATTCCCCAATTCCCCTCTTGAAACATGGGGGCCAATTGCCTCAAGATCCATGCACAGTAAGGACACCTGTGACCATGAGGTAAACTGAAAGGCAGTTCCAGCACTCGCCCCGAATTTGAACTAAGAATGATGAAGCTGTGTGTGTTCCCAACTCGTTATGTACGTATCCCAGATTCCCTTGCTACGGACTCCATTTTGAATTTCTTGACTGCGTCTTGGCCCAAGGCTGCACACGTACTCCCTGGAAAGAGAAGCCAATAAAATAAAGAGCTCATAAAACCACATGACTGCCTGAACAGGAAACTTTGCCCCAAGAAAATATACTGACTCTTGACTCAGCTAATAGCCCTGCAAAAACCCGTCAGTTTATGAGCGTGACATAAAGACACTGTTGCCTATGGCACGCCCCCCTTGCAGGTGTTTATTCTTTCACAAGTGCCTTAACACAATTCTGACTCTCTAGCCTTCTGTCCACACTTGTCTCCCCACACAGAAGCTGCCAACTCCACGAGGACTCTTGCCACTTCCCTCCGAGGCTCCTCGTGCCAAGGGAACCCTCCCTCCCCTTGTGAGTGACAGAGACCCACTGAGACTCGAGGGTCAAGTCCCCACCCCCCCCCAGCAGCTCGACTCTCACCAGGGTGGCTTCTAGTGGAGAAAGACCTACAGTTTTGTTGAAGGCCCATTTCCTTCTTTTATATCCCCCTTCTCTTTGTTTTTTGACAACTTGACTACTTTTATATGACTTTGAAACGGGAAAATAAGCATTGGTGAATGAAAGTGAAAGTCTTGATCTACCACAAGATTTGAGGCGGTCAAAGCCCAGGACTGATCATCCTAGGATGATCCGGGGGCCCCATAGGTCAGTCCTTTAAATGTGTACAACTTCCAATCTTTTATGGTTTCAATGAGGTTGAAATCCTCACCCTTGTGCTTGACTGAGGTTTGAGTCCACAGCTCTTCAGAATCCTTGTCTCTTTACAGATGTAACCCTGGAGTCCCTGCTGGCTCTCCCTCACCTGTCTTTCTCCCCATCCTTCATAGATGGAGACTTTTGCCACCTGATTCCTCTTTTCTTTGCCATCTCCATTTCCCATCACATTGGCGATCTCTCTGTTCCTGCTGTGGCCTTGGCTTTCTGCGTTCCAAACCTTCCTCTTTTATCTGTGGATTTATTCTGGAGGCCTTTTTAATCACCACCCCCCACCTTGTCTTCCATCTTGTTGCCTGTCCTGAGCCCTCCTGCCCAAAGTAGATCCTTCTGGATGCTTTTCACTCTCTTGTAAACAGTGCCCTTCCAACTGGAGCAAATCCTTAAGCCCTCCGAGACATAGCCACCCATTGTTTGCTCTCCACCCTCCACGGTCAAGGCCAGTGGGCACAATTTAAATTTGAAAATCTCACACAGGCTAGATTTTCCCTGGAAATTTTTACTTTTGGACACCAAATTGACGCTCCGTTCAGAGGTGGACCACCCCCTTGTATTGGGCTGGACTCTGTTGGGAAATCACACCTGTGGCCCTTGCATGAGGATGCACACGGGAGAGATGGATGTCAAGGAATGCCCCCCTGGGTGTCGAATTGGCACGCCCGTTCAAGTCCATGGTCAGATGGTAAGTGGGAGGCCTCTCCCGAGCCATGGGTACAAGCACCAAATCAGAAAGCAGGACAATGAAGCTGAAAGACCACAGGCAGGTGGATGTGGAGTTGAATAAATCTGAGATCAGTCGAAAGAATCCAAGGGAGCAGTCTGCTGATGGCTGCTGGGACCAGCAGCTGATATCACAGGGCGCTGACTAAGCAGATGCAGGATTCTGTTCTGGTAGGAGTGAAGAAGCTTCTGGACAGGGTCGTCTGTACTGAGTAGGCCATACCCTGAATGAGCTCCCTCAATGGTATCAAGGCTGGGACCTGATTCAGGAGATGGTATGCTAACCTGTCCTTCCCACAACTACTCGGCTGCTCCATACAAGACGCCAGCATGGAGCTGATCATACCAGGTCGGATCCTATCACAGGAACATCCTGGCCCACCCAAGTTGATAAAAACCTAACCATCACACCCCACTTGGATGGCTGAGAGCTCAATTAATGAAGGCTACTTTTTTTTTTGGTTTTAACAAAGGACATTTATTCTCTCATGGGTTGCTGCTGTTGTCAGAAGCCGTTGGGTCCGGCTGTCCTGCCTCAGGCAACCCTGTGCACAAACGAACAAACACCACCCAGTCCTGCGCCATGCCCACCATCTTTCTGCCCGAGCCCATTGTTACGACCACCGCGCCCATCCATCTCATTGAAGGCCTTCCTCATTTTCTCTATCCCTCTACGTAAGGAAGCATGATGTCTTTATCCTGAGACTGGTCTCTCCTGACAACATGCCCACAGTATGTGAGATGAAGGCTCACCATCAATGAAGGCTACTTTTGACCCATTTATTTTCATGTGTCCAAGTTGCTCCTCACACTTTATAGGGCCACTTACAATTCCTATCTTCTCTTACTCTTTGAGAAAAATTTTGAGACCGACTTTATCCATTTCCTCACTGCTGGGATCTGCCCTGCCCTTTATGTGAAGTTAGCCTTGCAGATAGATGAAAGTCTATAGTAGAGAAATAAGCAGCTTCTTTTCTTTTAAATAATTTTACTGGGGTCTCGTACAACTCTTATCACAAACCATATATCCATCCGTTGTGTCAAGCACATTTGTACATTTGTTGCTCTCATCATTCTCAAAACATTTGCTTTCTACTTAAGCCCCTGGTATCAGCTCCTCGTTCCCCCCGCCACCACCCACTCTTTCATAAATGCTTGATAATTTATAAATTATTATTTTGTCATGTCTTACACTGTCCGACGTCTCCCATCACTCACTTTTCTGTTGTCCGTCCCCCAGGGAGGGGGTTATATGTAGATCCTTGTAATCGGTTCCCCCTTTCCACCCCACCTAACCTCCACCCTCCTGGTATCACCACTTTTACCACTGATCCTGAGGGTTCATTTGTCCTGGATTCCCTGTGTTTCCAGTTGTTATCTGTACCAGTGTATATCCTGTGGTCTAGCTGGATTCGTAAGGTAGAATTGGGATCATGATAGTGGGGGGGGGGGTAGGAAGCATTTAAGAACTAGAGGAAAGTTATGTGTTTCATCGTTGCTACCCTGCACCCTGACTGGCTCATCTCCTCCCTGCGACCCTTCTATAAGGAGATGTCCAGTTGCCTACAGATGACCCTGGGTCCCCATTCCACACCCCCCTTCATTCACAATAATATGATTTATTTTTGGTTTTTGATGCCTTTTCTTAAAACTAGAATAGATGAGGAGAAGTCTCTTTATTGGTATTTGGGTTCCTTACTGTTCCATGGTAAATCCCGTGACTCGCTGTTCCTGACACAGTCACCTGGGCCAGCTCTGCCTCTGCGGCAGGGAGGTGGGGTCACCAGAGTTCTCCCTCAGCACTTGTGGATCCAAATGCTCTGCAAGGTGTCCGAGGCTGTTGAGCTTAAAGTGAGCCATTACTGTACCCTAGGGTTTGATTCTGAAAGTCCCTGAGATTACACCCTTCCTCTTGTGGCTACTTCAGTTGGGGACCAAGATGGAGGGGAGTCAGAGCATCCCTAAGACTCCCCCTTGGGATAGCTTTTGTTCCATTGGAGTGACCTCCCTACAGGGACGTCAAAGGGAAAGACATTTATTGTTATTTTTTCTGCCACCAGTCTGACCCCTGTACGGACTCAGGGATCAGAAACAGTAGCTGTTCAATGCCCTTTTCTCTTCCAGCCGCATTTTGCAAGCAGACCTGTGTTTCCAGAGAAATAGAAAAGGGGGAGAAATCCCCCATGTCCAGTGCTTCTGGACCCTGGACAAACATTCTGATCGGGAGGAGGGATGCTGCTATGAAGTGGCAGAAAAGGGACCTCTCCAAACTTTGGTTTGCAAACCAGAAGCAGCTGGACCTCTGAAAGACATAAGGATCTTGCTTATAGTGAGGGAAAGAAACAGGAGACTTCTCCTTGTGAGTCCCAACCCCAACCTTCCTGGAGGACCTCCTTTGAGTGGTGTTCAAACTCAGATTCGAGTTCTCAAAACTGTCCTTCCATTCCACTGCCCTATGAGAGCCTATCCTCTCCCGCTGTCTCAACCGTCTCTAAAATCGACCTTCCCCTGCCTTCTCAAGACCCACAGACTGACCACGGAACTCACACATGAGAATGAGGGTGGGCATTGAGGCAGGCCTCATGAAGGTTATGGGTCCCCCAGTGTCCCAGGTGTAGGTCGAACGTACCTCTTAAGAGACGTGCCAGGAGCTACTGGAAATAGGCGATATCCCTTTTTTCTATGCCAGATTTAAGCCACTGTAAGGAGAACTTGGGAAGTGTGTCTGTGAACCCAGAAAAGTTTAGGGATGAATTTCAAAAACCAGCCTTTAATTTTACTCTCCCCTGGAGAGAGAGTGAGAGAATCCTGACCTTTTTGTTGCTACACTGATGAGAACGACAGGATTAAAGCCAAAGCGGGGATGTGGGGGGTGTGTAGGGGTGTGCAGATGAAGGGCACACAGCGAATTCCACATGAGACATATTCGCACCAGGACTGGCTGCAGTGACGGATAATAACCCGGAGTGGGAATATGACATCGGCGAGGACTCTGATAAGGGCAAGCCCCTACTAATATGCATACTTGAAGGTACTTGAAAATGTGTTTCAAAAGCTATTAATTATGGTAAAGTTAAAGAAGTTACTCAGGGGAGAAAATGAAAACCCGTTAACCTTTTAAAGCAGGCTGACAGAAGGATTAAGGGAGAAGTCCTTGAATCGTACTCAGGGAAATCCGTTTAGGGCTTGGACTTTTTGACCCAAGCATACCCGCACAGTAAGAGAATTGATGAAGTCTGAGTTGGGAAGTGATGCTCCATTGGCCAAACGGATAGGAAAGAATAATAAGGTTTGCGGGAACAGACACCCGGCAAAAGGAGAGGAGGACAGGAAGAGAGAAAAACAAGTCCACCTGCTGGCGGTTGCTGTACTCTGACCGGGAAAGCTCAGCCTTTCCCATCTTGAGACGCGGCTCTCTGGCTTTCACGGCAGACGAAGAGGGAGAGGATATGAGCGGCCACAGCCCCTCTGCTGGGTTTATGTTGTTCGGTGCCATTCAGTCTGTTCTGACTCAGCACAGCAGAAGGAAACACCGCCGGTCCTGCACAAGCAGGTCTTATCTATCCTATTTGGTCCATTGTTCTTAATAGAACATCAGGTTGTCTGGGTGGAGGGTAAGCCCCAGTCAGAGTTCCTGAGCTTTTACCTTGAAAATTCCAAGAAAAAAAAAAAGCTTCCTCCATGCCCTTGTTTATATGTCTGAGTGTCCTACCCCTTGTTGTGAAAAGACTCACTGTCCCAACTGGTAGCAGAAGTTTTATTTAATAGAAAAAATGTACATGACTCAGATGCAGTAATGCACAAAGATGATTCATTCTGTTATTGAGAAGAAAGTGAATGAGGTAAGATCCTAGAATTACCCAGGATTCTGATTGAGGTTTAGAGGTCTCCTATCCTGGGCATGTAAAGAAGTAGAGCCAGTCAGAGTATTAAGAAAACCAGGAGCTGACTTAGCACACAAAAGATAGTATCCTTTGAAAGTAGAAGCAGTAGGAAGAATCAGACCAGTGATCAACCAATTGTTGGCACTGGACAAATTAGACCGTGTTACTTCCCATGTGAAACCCCAAACCTAGCAGTTAAAAAACCCAGTGGAACCTACTGATCTGTTCAGGTCTTAATGGCAGTAATGATCTTACTATTGCGGTATATCCCATGGAATTCAAACTATACATCTTGTTAGCTTACATTTTGGTAGATGCAGCCCACTTTACAGTATTGCATTTAAAGGATGCCTTCAATGGCAACCCCCTCTATTCCTCCAGTCAATTGTTATTTGCCTTTGGGTGGAGGGATCCATAATCTGAAAAATGGCAAATTTTGCCTTAGAGGTTACAAGACAACCCTACCTGTTTGAATATATCTTAGGAAAACAACTGTGAGAATTGCCACTAGAATACAGTATCTGGAGAGCAAATGCTTTGAAAATGATGAGGGCAAATAATGTAAAGATGTGCTTTATAAATTGATGTATGTATACGTATGGATTGTGATAAGAGTTGTATGAGTCCCTAATAAAAGATTAAAAAAAGAACACAGTATCTTCCTATAAAAGTCAATATCACTCTTATTATTTGCTTATCAAAAGAAATGTCTGATTTGAACACTGTCAAATACCTATAATATCTATACAAACTAGGTTATCAAATATCACTAAGAAAACTCAACTATCTCAGAGACAAGTATAATTCTTGGGATTAATTTTAATACAAGGTAGTAGAGCCTTCACCCTGAGCCAAAAAACTTGATCACCAGCTAACTCCACATGGTAGAAGAACACCAGCTTGTGTGATCCAAGGATTGTAAATAATAAAATCCAAGACAGGAGGAGGTTAGATTGAATTCTGAGCACCTGGCTTGCAGATGAGTCTGAATGACAGTGAAAGCCCCAAATCCATTTGGGGAGCCCCCTTGTGGATTATGTGCCTCTGGTGAAGACCCTCCAGGGATGTGAATAGTCTTGCTCTCAGACAGTGCATTGGGAAGTGGATTAATGTGGATGTAGGTAGGTTAAAATTTAACACCTTATCGTTTGTTTTCCATTTTGACCCATTTTGTTCTTGTTTATTATTTTCTGGTTTCTTTTGGAGTGAAGGTTTTATGTGTTTTTTTTTGTGATAGATAAATCTATAGCGACAGTAACTAGACTAATAGATTTTGAGGGTTATGGCTGGAGAGCTTTGGGGGAAACGAGGAAGTAATAATAATGAGTACAAGAATAAGGAAGACATTCTAAAGTTGATTGTGGTGATGATAACACAACTCTTTAAAATATATTTAAACCATTGAATTGTATGGTATGTGAATTTTGTGTTCATTAAAAACAAACAAACAAACAAACAAACACTTTATTACTGATTTAAAAACTCCTGCCCAAAGTGACATTAGAGAACTCTTGGGTACAGCAGGTTTGTGCAGGATTTGGAGTCCCAACCTGGGGTTAATAGCAAACATTTATATGAAACCTTCAAGGGAGAGAAAAGGATGCCCCTAACATTGAGCTGCAATATGTGGAAAAGCTTTTACTTAGTTAAAGGAATACCTCAGTTGTGCCCCAGCATTGGCTTACCAGAGCTACAAAATCCCATTAAGCCGGATTTGCACTTGAAGTACTAACTCAATAGCAGAAACTCAAGGAGATAACGACTCTCCTGCAGAGCCAAAGACAGAGAAAGTTCTCCCCTGGAGCCAGCACTCTGAATTCAGACTCTTTGATGGTTGTCTTCTGCCCTGGCACCCTTCTTCCCCCATTGGTACCTCTTCTGTTTGGTTGTTTGATCTCTGTGATAGGTAGGTTTATTGTGTCAATCAGACCAATAGGAACATGTGGGATTAATCAGGTTGCAGTTTGATTGGAGGGCAAAGAGATAAATGGCTCTGGGAGGCCCATCCTCCCCCTCTCTCTTGCTGTCTGGTGACTGTAGTGTGCTGCTGTTTTAGCTAGTTCTCTGTATCAATCTGTGAGCTACACTACCTGTGGACCATGCCAACCCATGGATCCTGTCATTAGAGCACGAGACTCCTTTGAGATCTGCTTCACCACACTGCTGGTGCATACATGGCTTGAGCTTGAGGCCGGTGGATCTGTCACCTTGCATTGCTTAAATTCTATATCCCATCCTGGGCTGCTTTGCTAAGCTTCTGAGCTACTGACTATTGGTGACCCACCCTGCTGCTTGCTGCCTGCAGGCAAACTCTGCTTGTCTTGCCCGAGGGAGGACTCTGCTGTCTGCTTCCTTGACCTTGGACCCGGCATCCAAGTGTGTTAGACTTCCAGGATATTAGCTGTTTCATGGAAGTGAGTTGAACTGACCCTCTGTACTGCTGTGTGGACTAATTAGCTGTTATATTCCTTCTCGCTGTATACATATATACATATATACATATATTTATATATTTTCAGAAGTGTCCTGGTTTTGTTTCTCTAGAGAACCCTGCCTAACACAATCTCTTTTATATCTCAAAAGAGATGAACTAAAGGCACACCCTCGAGTAATCCTGTCTCATTAATAGAACAAAGACAACCCATTCCCGTATGGGGTTTAACAATAGACAGAGGTTAGAAGTTACAACATATAATTTTTTAGAGGAATATTTCAATCTATGGAGCCCTGATGGCATAGTGACTATGTATTGGGCTGCTAACCTCAAGATCAGTGGTTCAAAACCACCAGTTGCTCCAAGGATGGGGCTTCCCACTCCTGTAAAGAATTTCAGTCTTGGAGACTCACAGGGGGCAGTTCTACCCTGCCCCATAGGATCACTATGCATCGGCATTGACTCAATGGTGCTGAATTAATTTTTTTGGTTCTTTTCCACCCCCTAATCTTTAACAATAGGAAGAAGAGGACAGGAGAAAGAAGAAACAATGAGGGAAGAGGCAGGGGTGATAGGGAGTTAAGGATATAAATAGGAACTAAAAGAAAGGCCGTATAATATCACATTTATGAATTTATGGGAGATTACATGTTTACATCTATAAAGAAGTTAAGTGAAATATAATGAAGAAAATTGTTGTTAGGTAGCGTTGAGCTGGTTCTGACTCATAGAGATCCGATGTACAACAGAACGAACCACTGCCCGGTCCTGTGCTGTCCCCACAATTGTTGTCTGAGCCCCTTGTTGCAGTCACGGGGCCCATAAAACCGAACCCAGCTCACTGCCAGCAAGCCAACGCTGCCTGACAGTGACCCACAAGGGCAGGATAGAACTGCCCCTGTGCATTTCTGAGACTGACTTCTTACAGGACTGACTTCCTAAAGTCTAGTCTTTCTCCCAAAGAATAGCTGGTGGTTTCAAACTGCTGATCTTGCAGTGAGCAGCACAATGTGTAACTGTGATACTAGCCGGGCTCCTTCCAGTGTCAATAAGACCTGGAGAAGGATGGATTCTGGTGGAAGTTCTGCAGGTTTTTATTGTTTTACACACACACACACACACACACACACACACACACACACACACATCTCAACTACTAACTGGATTTTCAGGGGATTATGTGACGTTTACTGGATGACAGAGCAATGTAAAATCGGAGGTTTTTGTGAAGTTAACAGTGATCTTTAAAGATAAAAGAAATTCCAAGCCCCAAATCAGTGCCTTGGAGTTGATTAGCCCCACTTGAACAAAGTTTCTTCTAGCCAAGGTGGATAGGATGGTAAAGTGAGTAAGCGTCATTTCTCCAACTCCATTACACTGGAAAATCATGTCACGTATTACAGAGATTTTTGTCTATATTTTGGGATTGAAAGTTCCATAGTGAAGAAAGAATGTGGCCCTTTCAAGGCTGCACAGGATTGGGACGGTTTGCCCATTAGATGGGGGCGCCTTGGTACACAACGCTGGGGAGGCAGTTTTGTAGTTGAATTTGAATTTGAGGCCTGCGTAAAGCTGGAGGGAATAGCACCACACATGGCTCTCCTCCTTTTGTGAAGTTCCACAGCCGAGTGTTTATTTCTCTCTAGTGTCTTAATATTTCTCCCTGAAATCTCACCCTTGCCTGGGGAGCCATACCATACTCTCAGAGAAAATCAGCTACCTGAAGAGCGGGTCCTTGTCCTGAAGGCCTACCCTCATCCCAACAGTAACAGCTTGACCCAATGCCCTGGTGGCATCATGGTTACATGTTGGACTGCCAACTGCAGGGTCAGCAGTTCGAAAGGAGATGGTGCCCTCCTGCAGGTGGCTTGAGAGTGTACCCTGTCAGACCGGACACCGAGCAAATAGAGGACCAGGTTTGATGCCAGGAGCTGCCAAATGAAAGCTTAGAGCTTTACACCCCTGTAAAAGTGCCTCAGAAGAAAGGACGGTGCTCTACTTGTGGAAAATCAGCCTTTGGTGGCCCTCCTCTTCTCACTGGAGATGGGTCACCCTCACGAAGTGGTATTACGGGGTTTTCTGTGTTTTGGTATATGAAACCCAGGATCAATGAGCCTATAGGGACAGCAAGTGAAATAAGGGCTGTGGGGTCTTAGGGGGTGGGGTGGTGCATACAGTGATGGTGCTGTGTGTGTGTGTGGAGGGTGAGGGGGGGATGACAGGGGAGGGAAAAGGGAGACAATGTCAAGGGGTCCAGGAAGAAAAAGAAAGCTTGGAAACTCATTGTGGTAGCAAATGTACAATTCTGCTTGCCCTGATTGAACTATGGAATGATATGATATATGTACCAATTCCTAATTAATAATAATAAAAAGAACACCCTACTTTTTTGCGGGGACGTGGGATAGTTTGGGGGAGGGATGTAGGGGTTAGGCTTGATTCCAAAGGGAGGTGTATTTGTCTGGGTAGAGAAACAAAATTCATAGACACTCATATTGTGTAAGGGAGAGTTTTATATAAAGGGTAATTGTACATTAAGAAAGCATCCCAACCCAGCCCAATCCAAGCCTATCAGTCCGACATTAGCCCATGTCTCTGACACTGATCTACAAGATCCTCCTCAATCTCACAAAACAAATGCAATGATACCGAATGAAGGATGATCACAGGCCAGTGGATAGAAAGCCTTTGGATCCAGTGGCGGTGGAAGCATCTCAGTGCTGGCAGGGGTCTCCACACAGCTGCTCCAGCACCCAGGGCTGCATCGGGGTAGGTCCATGTGGCTTCTCCTCAGGGATGTCTTGAAGGAAGTGAGCCTTGCCAGCTGAAGCAGAGAACTGGCTAAGGCAGCCGCACCCTGGTCTGACCATCAGAGAGCAAGAGACCCGAGAACTAGAAAGGCGAGGCTTGGGAAGCCATTAATCTCTCCACCCTTTAATTAAACTGCCCTTCAATTCATCCCACATGTGTCTATTGGCCAGGTTGTCCCAATAAACCCCTCAACTATCACAGGAGGCATAAAGTGGATTCACCCCTTCCTGTTGAAATCAACCCCCATGTCCTGATTTTAGGTTTAGGAGGACCGAAGAAGGCAGGCACAGAATGCACAGGGCTCTTCTTTGAAGGCACCCTGCACAGGCTCATCAGCGAGTCCCTGTCAGGTTGCGGGAGTAGAATAGGGCAGGATGGGAGAGACGGGCCGGGCTGAGGACTGGAGGCAGTCACAGGAGAATCCTGTCTGTGTGGCGCAAGGAATCCCAGCATGCTGGCTCAGCAGGAGTGTGAGAGGCGATCTGGCTGCCCCGCCGGTGACAGAGGAGGAGACGATGTTCTGCAGGGTAGTGAACTTGCCCTAGATCACACAGGGACTGAGCCAGATTGCATGTCCTCTTTCTCAGTCCCGTCAGGTTGCTGGCTAGAGGAAGGAGTCCCAGATAGCTCCACCCTCCTCACCGTGTCAGTCCCTCCTTGGAAACAGTTAAAGGGCTCTGAATGAGCAGGGACCAAAATTGGATTCAAATTTAAATGCACAATAAATCCGAGGTGTTTCTGAGCGAGCTTGCCCGTGTTCCCCCATGCAGCCTCCCTGCAGCCTTGAGTATGAACACACCACATGCACATTTTGTATTGCCTGTGCCCTCCCACCACGCAACGCCAAGGCACGCTGCCAGAAGTACCTTGGTCCAGAGTAGAAAGGCCTGTACGCTATGAATTGCAGTGTTGGGTGCTGTACATGCAAACTTTTCTGCGCATAGAGAAACGATGGTTTAATTACAGACAATAAAAGCTTTGAATGGTTTTCTCCGATCGTTCCAACACATGTCAAATTAGTTTTTGTTATCTGTTATTGTATGGGGGCGACCTGCTGCTCCCTCCTCCTGTTACATCAACGTGAGTGTTTAGTTGCAGCGAGGAAAGACAAAAGCCTTTCAAAAACGTTTCTCCATCATCACTGCTGCTTATGTCTGTAAGTGTGAATACCCCATCTTAAACTGAAGCACAAGCAGGTAACTTCATACACCAAAGTCAATATTTGCTTGAGACGTTATCAGCAATTTATTTCTATTTTAGGACAAAATATGCTTTGGTTATGGATAGGGGCTAAGTTTACACTGAAGAGGTGAAAATGGTGATGACAATATGGCAGAATCTTTTTGACCCCGTTGTGGCGCATCTAGATGGAGAAGAAAAAAGAAGATCCGCTGAATCACTTTTTCAGTGTGGACGTACATCCAATAAGGACGATGGTGGGGAAACATGTCTCTGCTTATTCCTCGTGACGGTTCGGCTGCAGAGAGCACGACCCCGGCCAGACTGAAACGAGCTCTTCCTTCCAAGCACACGGTGCACTGCCATAAAGCACCGGGGCATGTCGAATGACGCTTAAACTCTTCAAATGAAGAAAAACAATGTTTTGAGAAATTTATTACTGTCAACAAGAAATTACTTATTTGCATCTTTTAAAAAATCATTTTATTAGGAGCTCATACAAGTCCATACAGACATCAATTGTGTAAAGCACATTTGTACATTCGTTGCCCTCATCATTCTCCAAACATTTGCTCTCCACGTAAGCCCCTGGCATCAGCGCCTCATTTATTAATTTGCATCTTATGAAACTTTGTATTCAATTTCAAAAACAAAACAGCCCTACTGGATAGGAGACGATCTCACATTGCCTGCTGCTATTAAAATGTCGGAAACAGTTCACGGGGAAAGTATGGGGATGAAATCCATCAAATTCCTTTAGCGAGCGATCCTTTTTGCAAATGAATTTCTGCAATTAGTAATGACCAACGCCAGCAGCATGGTCCCAGGCTTCAGGGCAGCCCCAAGTTGGCTAATGAGTTAGATGAAGCAGCTGATACTTCTAACGTGGCCCAGTCAGCACTTGCTGTAGGAGATGCTAGGGAAGGAAGCACGCATGAGCAAGTGTTGCTTTGATGCCCTTTGGAAAGGCTCACAGGAAGGAAGATGCACAGCTTCAAGCAGGTGGCTTTTTCACGAATGAAGGTGCACGGTGAAAACTTTCACTGGAGCCTGTACAGGCAATTCCGTAGGAGTCTGTGTGGGAACCATGATGGACAAGGATGTTGGGTTTGTAGCAAAAGCCAGAGCTGCCTATCCCTTTTACTAAGTTCTAAGACGTAAGTTTTGCTGTTTATTTGGTGACACCTCTGTTAGTCTAGAGAGCTGAGAATGCATATACAGATCTTTAATCAATGGCACGCGGGTGTTCTGGACTCTTCTGGCTGGAGTGGGCCTAGCCACAGAGCAACGCTCACATGGCTGTGGAGCCAGGCCACTGCTTCTGCCAGGTGTTATAGACTTGAGCCCATAGCACCACTTTCACATCCCAGCATGCACCTTTCACCTCCCCCCCTCCCACTCAGAAGCACCCCTATTACCAGACTTCAACTCGGTGCGCCGAGATGTGAATGCAACAGACTGGCACGAAACAGTGAACCAACAGAGAGGTCTGCCGGGCTGGGCCCAATCCAAAGTACGTGGACACCCCTCAACCCACCCGAAGAATGCACTTCTGAGGACAGCACTGAAGCTACAGTGCAGGGAGAGGGGCACTTCTGAGCAGAGCACACAGGAGCAAACGAAGAGGGAAGGAGAGAGAGTGGAGCACATCACGGCCCACCAAGCCCTGAGGACCATATTCCTGCTCAGAGCAGCCAATGCAAAGAGGACCATAGGGCAGGTCCCACTACAAGACATGAAGTCCCTCACTGACTCATAGCACTACTGGGGACAACACTGGAGACACAGTGTGGGAATTTGGCCTTATCTGACCCCACCACACTGGGCAAAACACCGAGGGCGTGCAGCAGAGCAGCGCGGGGAGCAAAGCAATGACGTCCCCGAGGAATATAAAACTAGACTTTGGGGCCAGGGCCTGGCACCCCAACAGACTCCACTGGAAACCATTCATAAAGGTCAACAAATAGACCTTTCTTTTGTGTTGTTGTTTTGTTTTGCTTTGTTTGTTTTTGTGCTTATTAATGTCACTGCATGTCTATCTAGAAAAGATAGGCAGGGTGAACAATCTGGAGGAGAAACCAATGGGACCGATGGTTCTGGGGGGACACAGAAGAGGGGGAGGCAGGGAAAGGAAAGGGGGTGCCAACAAACCCAGGGACAAGGGAACAACAGGTGATCTAAAATAGAGGGTGTAGGATACCTGGTGGGGCTTGATCAAGGGCAATGTAACGGAGAGGAATTACTGAAACCCGAATGAAGGCTGATCAGGATAGTGGGCAAGAGGGAAGTAAAAGGAGATAGAGGAAAGAACTAGGAGGCAAAGGGCATTTCTAGAGGTCTAAATACAGGCATGCACATATGTAAATAAATTTATATATAATGATAGGGAAATAGATCTAAGTATAAATGTTTATTTTTTAAAGTATTAAGGTAGCAGACAGACACTGGAGCTCCACTCAAGTATTCCCTCAATGCAAGAACATTTTACTCTAATAACCCAGCACTCTGTGATGCTCACCTTCCCTGACACGATCACTGAAGATAAATGGGTGCATAAGCAAATGTGGTGCAGACAGCTGATGGTGCCTGGCTATCAAAAGATATAGCATATGGGGTCTTAAAGACTTGAAGGTAAACAAGCAGTCATCTAGCTCAGAAGCAACAAAGTCCACATGGAAGAAACACACCAGCCTACGTGATCACGAGGTGTCGAAGAGATCAGATATCAGGCATCAAAGAACAAAAAATCATATCATTGTGAATGAAGGGGAGTGCGGAGTGGGGACCCAGGGACCATTTGTGAGCAATTGGCCATCCCCTTGCAGAAGGGTCGTGGGGAGGAGACGGGCCAGTTAGGGTGCAATGTAACAATGATGAAACATGCAATATTCCTCTAGTTCTTGAATGCTTCCCTCCTTCCTCCCACTATCATGATCCCAGTTCTACCTTACAAATCCAGCTGGACTGGAGGATGTACACAAGTGCAGATAGGAACTGGAAACACAGAGAATCCAGGACAGATGAACCTATCAGGACCAGTGCTGGGAGGGTGGAGGGAAGGTGAGGGAGAGAGGGGGCACAGATTACAAGGATCTACATATAACCTCCTCCCTGAGGGAAGGACAGCGAAGATGGTATAAGATATGACAAAATAATAATAATTTATAAATTATCAAGGGTTCATGGGGGAGCAGGGAGGGAGGGGAAAAATGAGGAGCCTATACCAAGGGTTCAAGTAGAAAACAAATGTTTTGAGAATGATGAGGGCAACAAACGTACAAAAGTGCTTGATACAATGGAGGTATGTGTGGCTTGTGAAAAGAGTTGTACAACCTCCCAATAAAATTATTTAATTATTAAAAAAGGGAACGTTTCGGCACTATATCTGTCTGGCATCAAAGTCTGTGCACTCAGCCATTGAATGAATGTTCTCCGTAGCTTTGGTGGGTCATTGAGTCCTGTTTGCACAGAGCAATTGTGAGAAAGTAGGAAACCAAATAAGAGTTGGAGTCTGAGGGCAGGCTCCACACTGGCTTCTCCAGCTCCTGATTTAGCCCCTCCCAGCTGCAGGCACCTGATCTGTGAAACAGGAAAGCCAGTGAACACTCGATGATGTGTTGAGGGAGATGGAAGCAGGTGGGGAGTAGCTGTGTTTGTTACAGGGGTGGTACCCGTTTCTTTTCACCTTTATTGATCCCTACCCATTATTACAGGGAAGCAGGTGCTCAATTGAAAAAATATCCAAAAGAAAATAACAGGAGGTAATTGGGTACCGTTGTTAATGTATGAGGCATGGGGTCATTAGCTAAGAGTGTGGGATTACATGTATTGAGAACTTCAGGAATTAACCTTTGCGACTTGGGTGCTACTTGGTCAGTCTCCCTAGAGATACCACCAGAGTGGTTATTTCCCTAGGGACACTCTTCCGGTCTCTTCGCAACAAATGGGCATGGCGTTGACTCACAAGAGGGCTTTGGATGGTGGCCTAACTGTACTCGAGATTTAATGCCACTCGGCACCGTTAGAGGCCACGGACTTGACATGAAAAGACATAGAACAAGAGTAGTTGGCTGCTGGGTACCTGAGGACACTCTCCACCCTGTCCGGGCCCTTGGCCTCCCTTCCCATCTGCCCATCATTGTTCTTGCGTAAATCTCTCTTGTCCCTGCTCCACACCTCTGAACCCCATGCCCACCTGCATCTCCAAGTGGAGAACCACAGTGCAAACGTCATGGGTAGATCTGACCCACGGGGTTGTGAGGTCGTGTTTACGGGCAGGAGAGTGGGGAGAAGAGATGAAAGAGTGAGGCTGGGAGGCACATGCCCCTCGACCACCATCCCTCCATTTGCCCAGGCTGCTCTCTCTCACCAGGCCATTCTCTTTGCCAAACAGAGAGTGCGTTTGGGAGGGGGGTGGACACAGCAGCCATCACCATGGAGCAGTAGCGGTGAGGGAGGGGCAAGGGATGGGTCAGGAGCAAAATTTCAGTGGTGGGAGTGGTCAGGGGGAGGCCAGTCCTCTAGTTGTCAAGACTCCTTTAGAGGAGACCTTGAAAGATATCTGCTTTGGGCACTTTCCTGAAGCTCGAATGGCCCCACAGCCTCCCTTCTGAGACAACATGCAGATGGTGTTAGAAGACCCCCAGGGCTGGGAGCTCAGCTCAGACAATGGCTGGAAAGCACAGAAGGTCAGAGTCAGGGAACCTGGGAGCAGCTGCTGCAGTGCACGCTGGGAAACCTCACGTCTCCAGCCACCCTCCTTGTGCTCTGAAAGGCACTTCCAGGTCACTTTTATCCTTAAGGAGATTCTAGAGGCTGGGCTAACTCACCCAATCTTCCCCCCACCCCGTGTTGCCTTCATAGCTGCACCCGTAGAACAAGCCCACATGGGCCGACTTGTGCCCTCCTCGCTGTCCCCCCTCCTCGCTCACCATGTTTGTTCAGGGCTCGATGGCAGTGAGCGCAGTAGCACCGGCACTGGGGGCGCATGAGTGGATGAAAGCGATGACAAAACCTTGAGAATGAGGGGGGTCGGAACGGAGACCCAAAGCCCATGTGTAGACAATGGGACATCCCCTCAAAGAGGGGTCACAGGGAAGGGATGAGTCAAAGAGGGTGCGGTAAAGCACCCGTGAAACACACTATTCCTCTGGTTCCTTGAGGCTTCCTCACCCCCCAGTATCATGCCCCCAGTCCCGCCTTTCACTGCGTGTTAGACCGGAGCACGGGCACAGTACAGACCAAAGATAAGAGCTCATGACACAAAGCATTCAGGAACAGGAATGGGAATAGCGATATCAGAAGGGGAGGGAGATCGTGGAGAGATGAGAGGAGGAAGGGCAACGGAGGATTGTAATGATCAACACATACCATCACCCCCACCCCCGCCCCCGCCCGGGGGGGACGAACAACAGAAACCATGGGGGAAGGGAGATGGCGATCGGTGTACAACATGAAAATAATTATAATTTATAATATATCAAGGGGTCATGAGGGTGGGAGAGGGAGAGGGAAAAAAGAGGAGATGACACCAAGGGGTCACTGGAAAGTAAATGTCTAGAAAAGAATGCTGGCAACATCTATACAACTAAGGGATGGAACTCCCCCAAAAGGTTTTTGTGGGTGAGCTGTGTACCTCTGAAGACCAAATTAAAGAATATTTTGCAGTCCCTGGAGAGATTGAAAATATTCAACTTCTCGTGGATACAAAAACAAATGAAAGACGAGGATTTTGTTTGCTCACATATACAGTGAAGAAGCTATTAGAAAGCAGATATCAACCAGCGTGGTCCTGGGAAGGCTCCTTAGGCTGCAACAGTAACAACAGGAAGGAGCAAGAGGGGCTGCAGCTGGTGGTTGAGGTGGTCCTAGCGGGTCAAGCACAAGGCCAAGGCCAAAACTGGAAGCAAGGATTTAATAACAATTACCCTCAAGGACTTGGAAACGACCATAGCGCCTTGGTGGTGATTAGCTCTGTAGTGGCTCTGGCAGATCTGATACTGGGTGTAACTGGGAACTCTGTATCCGGACAGGGCTGTGCAGACCATCGTGGCCAACAGAGCACAGAAGGCAAGGCATCTCGGGAGGTAGGGGGGCCGCAATCACGAGAGCAATGACCAGTCATATTCAATGAAGACACCAGAGAAAATAGGAAGCGATGCTGAAGGTACCGAGCTCGCAAGACGATGTTGAAGGTCAACTTTCTGTCGATCTCAGATGACTCTTCTGTGGAAGACTTTTTAGTGCACAAGATATAACTGGGTACAGGTGTCGAGAGCCGTCCATCAGCTTGCTTTGTTTCTACCGTGTCCTTTGCGATCTGTCTTTTAACTCAATGTAGATCTGTGTTTATACGAATTGCATCTGTATGTTAAAACTCAAAGAATGCTTCTTTATGCAAAAATTAAAATGTTGGCTTGGCAGCTATAGCGTCCTGTCTGTCTACAACAAGAATGAAAGAGGCGGGGCCAGGGGAGACGTGGCCTCTGAGAGGACGGAAAGAATCACTGTGACCCTAGAGGGGCTCGCAGGATGGTGACCCCCTCCTGTGGTGGAGAATTGAGGGAGAGAAGAGCAGGAATCTGGTTTCGCACCGGTTCCACTGGAGATGTTCATTCAACATTTGCGTGGAGTGGACAGTCTGAGATTTAAGTCAGGGTTTAGAAGAGAGGCCTGGAAATTGTAAAACCAAATCAAACTCCCTGCCCTCAAGCCCAGCCCAACTCAAAGTCAGCCTATGTGGGAGGGTAGAACTGACCAGGCGAGGTTCTGAGACTGACTCTTCATGGGAGTAAACAGCTTGGTCTTTCTCCTGCAGGGCAGCTGGTGGTTTCGAACTGCTGACCTTGTGGTTAGCAGCCCAGCACATCACCACTACGCCACCAGTGCTTCAAGCCAGCAGGCTGCATGGGATCCACAAGGAAACCCTTCGTGGTAGAGCAGGCGTTCCAGACTGCGTCAGGAATACGTGCTGGTTGACAGCATAAGATGGTCAAGTGAGTGCACAGATGTACTCTCCTCCCTCCCTAAATCCACTGACGTAAAGATATGAACTTTTATCATTTACTGTATTGGCCACTCTGCTAACAACCCTGCCTGCATTGTGCCATCCCATCTTGAATAGACCCACGAGGGGCTGTGGGAAACCCATTTTACAGAGGATGCCAAGGTTCTGAGTTATAAGTGATGAAGTCCAGTTTCAACCTCAGAAATCCCTCTCTTAGACACTACGTTATGTTGATGTGACCCGTCAAATCTAAATGTTAGCAAGAGAATGAAATCGCGTACAGCAGGTAACACAAGAGCTAAGACAGTGCAGGACTCAGGTAGGAAATGGAAAGAAGAATCCTAGCTGACACTGATCAGGCAGCCCTAACAATTGATCCAGAGACAGTCAGAGAGCTCTGTGGAGGAGATGTTCACAAAGCAAATCCCTGCCAGGGCACAAATTACACAGCCAGGAGCCCCAGAGAGTGGTCCTAAGCATGCCTTAATTCTAAACTGATCCAAAAAAGAGATATGATTCTTTTATAGCTACAAGAATGCGCAGATGGGCAGTTAGAAAATCAGGGTGGGGGCAGGGAGGAGCAAGGCAAGGCAAGGCAGTCTAAGAAAGCTGCGGGTCAAACGAGATGCACAAAGTGTGGGGAACGGTGGGTAAAAGATGGAGCGGGAAAAGAGAGTCTCAGTCACGGACCTTCTCCTTTGAGTGGCCAAGGTTTAATTACATAGCATTTGATTTCCTTTTCTGAGGGCCTAATCACAGTACTCGGGTCTGTAAATAATGTTTACATAACGATGATGCTTTAAACACTGTTGATGGGTTTTCTTTCATCAGGATCCATTCAGCAGTTAATTACAGTGCTGCAGTGCTTAGTGGCACACACGTGCTCCATGTAAACTGCGTGGCTGGCAGGAATCTGGAAGTGACGAGCAGAGGGCGGTCTGTGTACACCTAGGCCCTTATTTTGTGTAGTGCAGTCAACAGATTTGCCCTAAATTTCAAATATGAAGAAATAGCAATTTAAGCACATTAATATATTTTTTCTCTCTACTTGTATTGGGGGCTCTTACAGCTCTTGTCACAATCCATACACTCATCCAGTGTGTCAAGCACATTTGCACATATGCCACCATCACCATTTTCTTTTTTAAAAATCATTTTATTAGGGCTCATACAACTCTTATCACAATCCATACATACATCAGTTGTGTAAAGCACATTTGTACATTTGTTGCCCTCATCATTCTCAAAACATTTGCTCTCCACCTAAGCCCCTGGCATCAGCTCCTCATTTCCTCCCTCCCCCCTCCCTCATGAACCCTTGGCAATTTATAAATGATTATTTTGTCATATCTTGCTCTGTCACATGTCTCCCTTTACCCCCTTTTCTGTTGTCTGTCCCCCAGAGAGGAGGTCACATGTAGATCCTTGAAATTGATTCCCCCTTTCCAACTCACCCTCCCTCTACCCTCCCAGTATCACCACTCACACCCCTGGTCCTGAGGAGATCATCCACCCTGGATCCCCTGTGTTTCCAGTTTCCATCTGTACCAGTGTACATCCTCTGGTTTAGCCAGACTTGCAAGGTAGAATTGGGATCATGATGGTGGGGGAGAAGGAAGCATTTAGGAACTAGAGGAAAGTTGTGTGTTTCATTGTTGCTACATTGCACCCTGACTGGCTCATCTCCTCCTCAAGGCCCCTCTTTAAGGAGTTGTCCAGTGGCCTAAAAATGGGCTTTGGGTCTCCACTCCGAAATCTGCCCCTCATTCACTATGATAGGATTTTTTTTGTTCTGATGATGCCTGATACCTGATCCCTTCAACACCTCGTGATCACACAGGCTGGTGTGCTTCTTCCCTGTGGGCTTTGTTGCTTCTGAGCTAAATGGCCACTTGTTTACCATAGAGGCTTTAAGACCCCAGACGCTATACCTTTTTATAGCCAAGTACCATCAGCTTTCTTCAACACATTTGCTTATGTACCCATTTGACTTCAGTGGGTCGTATCAGGGAGGTGAGCACACAATTATATGATATTTTGTTCTTTGATACCTCATAACTGATCCCTTTGGCACCTCGTGATCACACAGGCAGGTATGCTTCTTCCATATGGGCTTTATTGCTTCTGAGACAGATGGCCGCTTGTTTACCTTTAAGCCTTAAAGATCCCAGATGCTATATCTTTTGATAGCCGGGCATCATCAGCTTTCTTTACCGTATTTGGTTGTTCACCCTCTTTGTCTTTAGTGGTTGTGTTGGAAAGGTGAGCATCATAAAATGCCAATTTAATAGAAGAAACTATTCTTGCATTGAGGGAGTACTTCAGTGGAGGCCCAATGTCCTTCTGCTACCTTAATACTAAACCTATAAGTATAGGGACATAGATCTATTTCCCCATCCTCATATATAAGTATATTTGCATATGTATATGTCTTCATCTAGACCCTTCTGTAAGAGGATGTCCAGTGACCTAAAAATTGGCTTTGGGTCTCCACTCCACACTCCTCCCCACATTCACTATGTTAAGATTTTTTGTTCTGATGATGCCTGGTACCTGATCCCTTCAAGACCTCGTGATCACACAGGCTGGTGTGCTTCTTCTATGTGGGCTTTGTTGCTTCTTAGCTAGAGGGCTGCTTGTTTATCTTCAAGCCTTTAAGACCCCAGATGCTATATCTTTTGATAGCTGGGCACCATCAGCTTTCTTCACCACATTTGGTTGTTCACCTTCAGCAGTTGTGTCGGAGAGGTAAGCATTACAGAATGCCAATTTAATGAAGGAAAGTATTCTTGCATTGAGGGAGTACTTGAGTGGAGGCCCAATGTCCTTCTGCTACCTTAATACTAAACCTATAAATAAATGCACATAGATCTATTTCCCCATCCTCATATATAGATATATTCACATATGTATATGCCTTTTTTTAGACTCCAATAAATGCCCTCTGCCTCCTAGTTCTTTCCTCTGTTTCTTTTTACTTTCCCCTTATCCCACTATCATGTTCAGCCTTAATTTATGATTCAATAATTCTTCTCGGTTACATTGCCCTTGATCAAGCCCTACCAGGCCCCTTACACCCTCCTTGCCATCGATTTTGGATCACTTATCAGTCCCTTGTCTATAGGTTTGTTAACACCACTTTCTGTCTCCTGTGTCCCCCTCTTCCGTGTCCCCCTGGAACCGTTGGTTCTGTTGTTTTCTCCCCCAACTTGTTTATCTCGCCTATCTTATTTAGATAGACCTGCAGAGATAATAGTATACACAAAAACAAGACAGAGCAAAACAAAGCAACAAAATAAAACAAAACAATAATAACAAAAAAAACCCCAATGACCCCCCCCCCAAAAGAAAAGTCTGTAAATAGTTGAAGGTCTGTTTGTTGATCTTTAGTAGTGTTTTCCGGTCCAACTGATGGGAAGCCACACTCTAGCCCCAAAGTCTATTATTGGTATTTCCTCAGGACTTCCTTGCTCTGTTCCCCTTGCTGTTCAGTTGCACGCCCACCCTTAGTGTTTTGCCTCGGTGTGGTGGGGTCAGAGTGGGCACAATTCCCACACTGTGTTCCTAGTGTTGTACCCAGTGAGGCTATCGATCAGTGAGGAATGTGGAAACACATTATTTTTAAGTGAAAAAGCAAACACCTGAAAGACTTCATCTTAACGAGCATAATTAGGAAGTAGAGAGGGCCGGATGAAAGGAAGGCTGTATAGCACCTGGAATTATTCATCTTTCTTATTATGCAAATAATAAATATCTAAAATGGATAAATCATGAATTTGTATAGATTTACTTCTCTCATAACTATAATGGACAGAATGTAGGTATATGCGATAGAAATAACATATACATATTTATTTGTATAATTTATATTTGTCCTGATAACCAGATAACTAAAAATACAGGAATCAAACTGAAGTATTTGAGAAAGAGAAAAACATGTTGATCTGCGCTTTGAATTTTTAAACATGCGCAGGTATCCTTTGCAGACATTAAGCATGGAGAGTGTAGAGGTCGCACATTGAACTCAAGCAATGCGTCAGTTCTAACTAATGACCACTAGACGTCACTATGTCCCCGGTCACGAGCTGAAGTAACGTTGCCTTGCTCCTTTGGGATCCGAAGGCAGAGAGAGGTAGCGGCTGAGCTGCAGCCTGGGCTTTGCCGTGGGTGGCACTCTGCACACCGCTGGCCAGCAGTGCCGCAGCCGCTCAGACAGGGGTGAGCACACAGAGCGAGGAGCCGACGGCACCACACCACGCAGCCACGTCCAAGGTTGCACGAAGGTTGGGTGTGGGTCGGAGTGCGCACGCAGAGAGCGAGCGGAAGCGGACGAATCCAGTCCTAAGAGGAAAGACAGACCCGAGTGCCCAGGGAGAAGACTGGCATCAAGGAGCGTGAGGAGGCCAGCCAGGTTCCTGCGATTGATCGCATGCCAGCCTTGTGACCTCGGAGAAGGTGCTTGACACCTGTGCACTCCGTACCCTCACCTGGAAATGGGAGAGTAATACTACCTATTACTATCAACTAGGTGTTGTGAAGACTAAATATTCGAACATTTATAAACAGGTTTCTCCGTCTGGCAGTTTCCTGTCCGGTTAAACGGAACGCTTCCACACAGGCTGTGGCCTCAGGGCCCACCCACAGCGACCGCTTGCACAGCAGAAGGAGACAGCGCCCCAGTGGCGGCGCCAGCCTCACCACTGTCCTTCGGCCAGAGCTCCCTGTGCAGCCCCTGTGTCCATCCATCTTGCTGACGGATTCCTCCTTTTCACTGCCCCTCTGCTTTACCAATCACATCCTTTCCCAGGGACTGCTCTGTCTCAAAGTCTGTGAGATGAAGTCCCGCCAGCCTTGCTTCTCAGGAGCATTCTGGCTGTACTTCTTCCCAACAGATCTGTCGGTGGCACTTCCAATGTTCTTGGCCAGCACCATCATTCCAATGCCACTCCATAACAACCCAGAGATTCCACCCCTTGGTATGTACCCAGAGAAACGCAAACCTATGTTCACCGCAGACGGACACACACATCTTTATAGCAGTCTTTTTTCAGACTTGTCAAGAGAGTGGAAACTAACCAAAAAGCCCTTACCAGGAAATGGATCACCAACTCTATACACAAGGACGCGGTGTCTACGAGCCATGTGTCAAGTTCACCTCTGTGACTTGATGTACAAGAGAACCCCATGCTGCTCAGTCCTGCGTCATCCAATCCCTGCCCTATTTGAGAAACATTGCTGCAGCCCCTGTGCCAATCCACCTCACTCAGGGGGTCCCCCCTTTCTTGGACCCTCGACTTTACCACGCATGACATTCTTTTTCAGAGACAGGCCCTTTCTAATGACATGTCCAAAGTAAGCAAAACAAAGTCTCAGCGGCATCCTTGTTCCTAAGGAGCATCCTCATTGTACTTCCTACGAGACACATGAGTCCATTCTGTTACAGCCCACGATGTTGGCATCATTCTTCACCAGCATCACCAGGAGGATGGGCCATGCTGTCTCTGGTCTTCCCCTTTCATTGTCCAGCTTTAGGACGTGTAGGTGGTGATGGACAAGACCATAGTCCAGGGGCACCCTAGGCCTCAAAGGGACGTCTTGACTTTCTTTTGTTTATTTTGACGTCTTTTTTCTCCAACAGTTACTTTGTCCATGTATTTACTTAGCTGCAGATTGTTGGCTCAGTGCAGCGCATTGTTTGATTTATTGACTGCTGCTTCCTTGGTGTGGATTGCTGACGACAATTGCTCCATCCTTTCTCAGGATGTTGGGCTGTGGCCCAGTTTAGGGGATTGTTGTTTTCTGTACATTTAGGTGTAAAACAGAAAGGGGGAACTGATTACAAGGATCCACATGTGACCTCTTCCCTGGGAGAGGGACAGCAGAGAAGGGGGGAAGGGAGACTCCAGATAGGGCAAGATATGACAAAATAACGATGTATAAATTACCAAGGGCACATGAGGGAGGGGGGAAAGAGGAGGGAGGGGGTAAAAAAAAGAGGACCTGATGCAAGGGGCTTAAGTGGAGAGCAAATGCCTTGAGACTGATTGGGGCAGGGAATGTATGGATGTACTTTATACAATTGATGTATGTATATGTATGGATTGTGATAAGAGTTGTATGAGTCCCTAATAAAATGTAAAAAAAGAAAAGAGGAGAAAAAAATGATTAGGGCAAAGACTGTACAGATGTGCTTTATACAATTGATGTATGTATATGTATGAACTGTGATAAGAATTGTATGAGCCCCAATAAATTGTTAAAAAAAACAACAGATACAATTCCACAATAAAAAAGGAACCAACCAATGAAACATGCAATAGCATGGATGGACCTCAAATGCACTAGACCAAGTGAACAAAGCTAGAATCAAAATACTACACATGACACAATTCTGTCTTCAGTGACGTCCTTAGGAAGGCAGACCTAGAGCAATAGCAGATGCCAGAGTCTGGGTTGGGAGACAAACCACTGGCTTCGGATCACAAGGGGGACCAGGGAGGGTGAAGAGATGTTTTCTTTTGTTTTTACTGGTGGTAATAGGATTGTGTGTATTTGTCAAATCTCAGGGGGGCTTTTACCGTCTATATATATATATTACATTGTATATAAAATTTGAAATGGAGGAAGGGCTGGTTTTCAACCCAGGTTATTCCTGCCTGGGAGCCTTTGCCATTCCTCCTCTGAAATCCTTCTCCCCCAGATCCCCTTGGGACTGGCTCCAGGCCTGCATTCAAGGTCCTGCCCAGGGGCCACTTCCGGAGAGGGGCTGTGTCTAACACTGCTACCCCAAATGACGCCTCCCACCATATGCACCCACGTTTGGCCCAGAATCCTCACTGCTATTCCTGTCCCCTGCTTTGTTTCTTCTGAAGACTTCTCATGGCAGGCCCTCTGACCCACTCTTTCCTGTCTGCCCACTTCCACCAGACTGAGTCACTTTGTTCTGAGTTCTCCCCTCTTTGCCCGGTGCTTAGTGCACTAGAGGTTGATGAATGAATAAACTGATCATAACACTGCTCACCACACGAGAAGTCATTACATGGTCACCAGTGCATGCCATTACACGTGCCCCTTTTATTAGGTGCCTCGCTCCCAATCTCTGTGCCTCCTTAATTAACATGACACATAGCACTTGGACTCATTTAGTGGGCTTCTCTTTGTTCTCTGAACTGACACACGTCTCAGAGACTGGGCTGAAGGTGAGTGTATTTGTTCTGTCCTGTAACTCAGTGGTTGTGACTGGACCCAGGGCCAAGCTTAGAGGACAACCATCCAGTCATGTAGCAGTCACTACAAAACCCAAACATACAACTTTCCTCCAGTTCTTAAATTCTTGACCCCCCCCCCCACTATCATGATCCCAATTCTACCTTACAAATCTGGCTAGACCAGAGGATGTACACTGGTACAGATAGGAACTGGAAACACAGGGAATCCAGGGCAGATGATCCCTTCAGGACCAGTGGTGAGAGTGGCGATACCGGGAGGGAGGAGGGATGGTGGGGTAGAAAGGGGGAACCAATTACAAGGATCTACATATAAACTCCTCCCTGGGGGACAGACAATAGAAAAGTGGGTGAAGGGAGATGTCAGACAGTGTAAGATATGACAAAATAGTGTAAGATAAAACAAAATAATAATAATGTATATATTATCAAGTGTTCATGAGGGAGCATGGGGGAAGAAGGGGGAAAATGAGGAGCTGAAATTAAGGGCTCAAGTAGAAAGCAAATGTTTTGAGAATGATGATGGCAACAAATGTACAAATGTGCTTGACACAATGGATGTATGTATGGATTGTGATAAGAGTTGTACGAGCTCCCAATAAAATGATTTAAAAAAAAAGAAATAAAGAGGAAAGATTTCTAAAACTCAAAAAACCCTCAATAATCCAAGCAGGGGCTGGTGGTGGGAAGGGAGGTACAGGGCAGACCAATGTCTGAGGGACCTCTCTTGGGAGCTAGGAATCCAGTCATGGGTGGAGGCAGCAGGAGAGGGGAGCGCGGGGAAGGATATGGATCTCATGATTCTGTGCACTCAGCTATTACCCTCACTTAGATTTTCAACCTAAGAGCCGGAGAGAGATTTTCATTCAACTGCAGCTTCATTACACAACCCACCTCCCCACCCACCCATCACTGACAAATAAGAGCTCTAATCTCAAAACGGTGGGAAAAGAGTGCCTTTTATAAATGCAGTTTTTGTGTCTTAGCCTGTTCAAAATGCAGACTCAGAGTTTAATAATAAAAACAAAACCAATACCAAGCCTGTAGCCATCGAGTTGGTGCTGACTCTCGGAGGCCCCTAGGAGAGTCCAGCTGCTGCGCCGGCTTTCTTGATGGCCATCTTTACAGAGGCAGATTGCCAGGCCTTTCCTCCATGCTGCCACCAGGCAGGTTTGAGCTGCCAATCTTTCATTTCTCTGAACGCACTGCCATTGAGTAGATGCCGACTCATAGACACCTACGGGTGTAGGGCAGGATTGAACTGCCTCTGTGAATTTCAGAGATGGTCTTTCTCCCATGGAGTGGCTGGTGTTATGGAACTGCTGACCTTGTGGGTCACAGCCCAAAGCACATCCACTATGCCACCAAGTGTGCTAACCATTTGCACCACCCAGGAATCTCCCATCAACTCCCCATGCCCGTGGAAGAAGATGAAGAACACCGGGAGAGAAGCTGACCAGGCAGTGGACCCCTTGGTCAGATCACCCCTGGGAGGAAATTCTGTCCTCAGATGTATTTGTATGAATTCAGGAAATTTGAATCTTGGTCCCAAATCATATGTCGGGGCTTGTTGCTTTCAACCTCTCCAACTCTCTTTCTTTTCTTTCTTTCTTTCTTTCTTTCTTTCTTTCTTTCTTTCTTTCTTTCTTTCTTTCTTTCTTTCTTTCTTTCTCCCCGTACTTTTATTGGGGACTCTTACAGCTCTTATCACAATCAAGTGTGTCAAGCACATTTGCACATATGCTGCCATCATCATTTTCAAAGCATTCTCTTCCCACTTGAGTCCCTGAAATGAGCTCCCCATTTCTACCCCTTCCCTCTCCTGCCTGCCCTCCCTCACGAACCCTTGATAAATTATAGATGATTATTTTCATATTTTACATTGTCCTCCATCGCCCCTCACCCACTTTTCCATTATTCATCCCACTGAGAGAGGGTGATAGGTTGCTCCTTGTGATCAATTTCCTCTTCCCCCCCTCCTCTAATCCTCCTGGTATCTCTACTTTCATTGTTTACCCCGAGGGGTTTATCTAACCTTGATTCCCTGTTTAGCAGTGTGCATGCTCTGATCTAATCTGATTTGTAAAGTAGAAAATTAAAGTCATGATAGTGGGGGTAAGGAGGCACCAAATAACTAGAGGAAAGCTGTATGTTTCATCAGTGCTATACTGCACCCTGACTGGCTCATCTCTTCCCTGTGATGCTTCTGTGAGGGGATGTCCAATTGTCTACAGATGTCTAATTTTCTACAGATGTCCAATTGGGTTTCTACTCCATGTTTCCCCCACCCCCCCATTCACATTGGGTGTGATTTTGTTCTGGGTCTTAGATGCCTGATACCTGATCCCATCGACACCTCATGATCACACAAGCTGGTGTGCTTCTTCCATGTGGGCTTTGTTGCTTCTGAGCTAGATGGCCGCTTGTTTGTCTTTAAGACCCCAGAAGCTATATCTTTTGATAGCCGGGCACCATCAGCTTTCTGCACCACATTTGCTCATGCACCCTTTTTGTCTTCAGCGATTATGTTGGGAAGGTGAGCATCACAGAATGCTGGATTGTTAGAACAAAGTGTTCTTGTTTTGAGGGAGTATTAGAATTGAGGCCCAATGTCCATCTGCAACCTGAATTCTTAACATATAGATATGAGTACATAGTTCTATTCCCCTCATTATATATACATATATTTACACATGTACATGCCTGCATTTAGACCTCTCTAAATGTCCTTTGCCTCCTGGTTCTTCCCTTTAGTTCCTTTTACTTTCCTCTTGTCCCACCATCATCTTTGGCCTTCATTCAGATTTAGTAATTCCTCGCTGCTACATTGCCCTTAATTAAACCCCACTAGGGGATCCTACTCCCTTCTCTCCATTGAATTTAGTTCACTTGTTGTTCCCTTGTCCCTGGGTTGGCTCACCCCCAATTTTCTTTATCCCACCTCCCCTTCTCCCGTATCCCCTGGAACCATTAGTTCATTCTTTTCACCTCCAAATAATTTATCCCTCCAATCTTATCTAGATAGACATACAGATACAGTAATAAGTACAAAAACAAGCAAGCTAAATAAAACAACAAGGGAAGTAAAAACAACAAAAACAATAGCAACAACAACAACAACAACAAAAAAAACAAAACCAAAATAACAATAACTAAAAGAAAACCACTCACAAAAATGGAAAAGTCTCTAAATAATTCAAGGTCTGTTTGTTGGCCTTTGCGAGTGTTTTCCTGTTGAGTCTGATGAGGTGCCACAGTCTGCCTCCAAAGTCTATTTTTGGTATTCCCCGGGGATTTCGTCACTTTGCTCCCCTTGCTGCTCTGTTGCATGTCTTAGTGTTTCGCCCCAGCGTGATGTCCAAACCCATTTTCATGCACTTGATTCTGATTCATAGAGACCTGCCCTGTATTGGGTTTCCAAGGCTGAACATCTTCACAGGAGCAGACAGACAGCCTCATCTTTCTCCAGTGGTGCAGCTGGTAGACTTGAATTGCCAATCTTGTAGCAACTTGCATGAGCATTGCTTATAGATCCAAGCAAGATGAATTCCTTGACAACTTCAATCTTTTATGTAAAAAACAAAACAAAACCCCAAACATAATATTTTATTTGCTAATCTGATGTTACTGTTAATCACCTGTGGTTAATGTTAAACTCAACTGAAACGAAGTCATATATTCATAGAACTAATCCAGGGGAGGGATTGGTGATTTTCCCCAATACAGTACCTCACCTGGCATGAAAAAATGAAACCTATTTTTGACATATGTACTCTTGATTGCATGGGAGTACAGAGTACAGGTGTGTCTTTCCCCCCCCAGGTGTGTCTTTAATGTCAACTGTATGAGTAACAGTCAAGCTATATACAAGGTTATTCGGGTATTTGAGAATGCATACATCCCAAATCAATTCAGTGTGGGAATATACTCTCTAAAAGATAAAATATTATGTTCTTGTACATAAAAGATTGAAGTTGTCAAGGATTTCATCTTGCTTGGGTCGTCAATCAATGCTTGTGGAATCAGTAGTCAAGAGATCAAATAATGGGAAATTGTGCTGCACAAGACATCTTTATAGTGTGGAAAATTAGGGAGATTACTTTGAGGACTAAGGTGGTCCTGAACTAAACCATGGTATTTCCAATAGCCTCATATACCTGTGAAAGTTGGACATTGAATAAGGAAGACGGAAGAAAAATTGATCATTTGACTTGTGGTGCTGGTGAAGAATACTGAAAGTACCATGGACTGCCAAAAGGACAAACAAATCTATCCTGGAAAAAGTACGGTCAGAATGCTCCTTAGAAGCAAGGATGATGAGGCTTTATCTCACCTACTCTGCACCTTTTATCAAGAGAAATCAGTCCCTGGAGGGGGCATCATGCGTGATAAAGTGGAGAGCATCATCAAACAAGAAAGCCTTTGACAAGTGGATTGACACAGCGGCTGCGACAAAGTACAGGGACAACCGTGAAGACCAGGCCAGTGTTTCATTGTGTTGTGCACGAGATTACTATGAGTCGGAGCAGATTTCATGGCACTGACCAACAGCAGCAACATAAAAATCATGAATCACAGACCAGCCAGAGGCCACCCAGAATCACCACAGACACCGCCACATCCTGTAATATTAAGGGCACCACATACCACAAGTATCTTGGTGCTAACCACAACTCTGTATCAATGCCTCATCAGGGCAGTATTTTATGAGCACCTATTATATTCCAGGCAACTTTCTTGAAGTTAAGTAAACAATAATAAATAAAGCAAAATATTGTTTATAGCTCCACAGGAGAAGGAGAGAGACATCAGGCTTCAACCCAATGTGCCAAGATGTGAATACAACATATCAGCATGTACCAGGGAACCAATAAAGAGGTCTGTGGGGCTGTGTCCAATCCCAACTATGTGGACACCCCTCCCCTTCAGAAGAATGCACTCCAGAGGATAGCACTGGGGCTACTGCTTGGAGAGAGGGGGGCATCAGATTAGAGCACATGGGAGAAATGCAAAGGGATGGAGAGGACATCCTGGCCCACCAAGCCCAAGGACGATATTCCTGCTTAAAGCAGATGGGACACCACCACGTCCCTCACTGGACCATGACACTGCTGGGGACAGCACTGGAGACACAGTGCGGGAATCGTGCACAGTCTGGCCCCGCCATGCTGGGGTGAAGCACTGCGGGCATGCAGCAGAGCAGCAGTGGAAGCAGAGTGATGAAACCCCCGGGGAATACCAAAAATAGACTTTGGAGGTAGAGTGTGGCACCCCATCAGACTCAACTAGAAAACACTCATAAAGGCCAACAGACACTGAACTATTTATAGGCTTTTCCATTTTTGTCAGTGCCTTTCTTTTCATTATTATTTTGTTGTTATCATTTTGTTGGTTTTGACTTCCTTCATTCTTTTATTTGCCTTTGTTTGTTTTTGCACTTATTAATGTATCTGTACATCTATCTAGATAAGATTGGCAGGATAAATAATTTGCAGATGAAAAGAACGGGACCTATGGTTCTGGGGGAATATGGGAAAAGGGGAGGTTGGAGAAAGGAAGGTGGGGAACCAGCCCAAGGACAAGGGAACAACAAGTGAACTAAGTCAATGGAAAGAAGGGCCTAGGATGCCTAGTGGGGCTCAGTCAAGGGCAATGTAGATGCGAGGAATTACTAAACCCTAATGAAGGCCGAACATGATGCTAGGACAAGAGGAAAGCAAAAGGAAATAGAGGCAAAAACAAGGAGGCAAAGCACATTTATAGAGGTCTAAATACAGTCATGTACAATGTACATATGTAAATATATATTTAATGTGAGTGGAGTAGAACTATGTACTCATATCTGTATGTTAAAAATTCAAGTTGCAGATGGACATTGGGCCTCAACTCAAGTACTCCCTCAAACAAGAACACTTTGTTCTAGCAATCCGGCATTCTGTGATGCTCACTGTTAGGTAAACTGAGGCATGAAATGAGAAGAGACGGACCATACTCGCCGAAGACTGATTAAAAAGCGGGCTTTATTGGGGACAAGCGGATGGGTTCAACAGCCTACAGTAAAGTGAAGCTGTGGAAGCCGCCACAGGGGAGCGCTTGAGGGGTTTTTATACCCCGCCCCCCCCCGTTGAAGCTTCTGGAGAGTTGACGTAAGGTGCGGTTTTGCTCAGTGGGGTGAATGTGACTGTTTGCTCATTGTACAAGGTCAGTCTGTTCTGGTTCTAGAAACAATGAAATGGGCGATCTGTGCTTTTAGAGGGTGCAGCTGTTCGCAGAACAGGCCCGTTTCTGGGAAACTCAGTCTGGGGCAAGGGTGTCCATGCTTTTACCAGACACTCACCTTCCCAACATGATCTCTGAAGACAAAGTGGTTGCATGAGCAAATGTGGTGCAGAAAACGGATGGTGCCCGGCTATCAAAAGGTATAGCATTTGGGGTCTTAAAGGCTTGAAGATAAACAAGCGGCCATCTAGCTCAGAAGCAACAAAGCCCACATGGAAGAAGCACACCAGCCTGTGTGATCATGAGGTGTCAATAGGATCAGAACAAAATCACACCCAATGTGAAGGAGGGGGGTCAACATGGAGTTGAGACCCAAAGCCCAGATGTAGACAATTGGATCTCCCCTCCTAGAGGGGTCACAGGGACGAGATGAGCCAGTCAGGGTGCAGTATAACACCGATGGAACACACAACTTTTCTGTAGCTTTTTAATGCTTCCTTCCTCCCAGTATCATGACCTCAATTCTACCTTACAAGTCGGATTAGACCAGAGCATGCACACTGCTCCACAGATAAGAGCCTGAAACACATGGAATCCAGAATAGATAAACCCCGTAGGGCCAACAATGAGACTTGAGAGATACCTGGAGGATTAGGGGAGGCTAGGGAGAAATGGGGAATCAGGCACAAAGATCAACCTATAATCCTCTCTGAGGGAGATGAATAATGGAAAATTGGGTAAGAGGGCAACGGAAGACCATATAAAATATGAAAATAATAATCTATAATTCATCAAGGGTGAGGGAGGGAAGAAATGGGGAGCTGATATCAGGGGCTCAAGTGGGAAGAGAATGCTTTGAAAATGATGATGGCAGCATATGTGCAAATGTGTTTGACACACTGGATGAATGTATGGATTGTGATAAAAGATGTACGAGCCCACCATAAAAGTATTTTGGGGATAAAAAGAGCAAAATCTCAAGGTCCCAATGTTGTATCAAATGCCTTTCTCATAATTGCTGCCTCCAATAGCCGAGACCCAAAGTGTGGAAAAGGACAACATGACAGAGATGGGAGACTGATGCTCATCTCTCTTCAAGACCCTGCTGTGGGAAACAAAGATTCCTCCCAAGTCGTCTCCCCCAAATGCATGCCAAACTTAGCTGCTTGCTGCATGTGGTAAATGACTATACACTTGGAGGTCAACAGAAGTAGGTCAGGGGTTATTCTCCCTAAGGGTCATCAGCCATCCAGAGCAAGCAGTCACCACTGTTTATCCCACAAGTAGGACCCACTCCCTTCTGATAAGGATAGTAGTTGACTGTTTCCTGGTAGGAGACCCCTGAGAGGTCAAGCCCACCTAAGGGTGACCAAGGTTAGGCCACCATCATGAATCTAGGGTCCTCCCATCTTGTCACATGCATATCCCTAGTCCCTCCCCTTCCTATCATGTGTATACCCCTAGCTCATCCCCTTCCTGTTACGCTTTTGTATACCCTCCTCCTATTGCTTGCATTGCCTATTGTTCAGCCCCTTCCTGTGATGTGTGGTTACCTGTAAACACGTCCCCAAAGTAGAGAAAAGCCTTGGTTAGCGATAAACGGGGTCCTCCACCCTCCTGCCGGGTCCCCCCCCCACCCCCCGCTACTGGGTCTCCGCTCCACCTCACCTTGGCCCACGCTGTGTGCGGACCTGGCTGGTAAGATCATGGCCATCCATGAGGTGAGCATGCTACTATGAAACGTGTCTGACTCCATGATTTGACTCTCTTCTATGTCTCATGCTCTCTATGACCTTATTATAATCTTTAAATATCTCAACCGTACAATTGTGCTTATCGAACCCATGATTAGTGGTGGGGGGCTGACCTTCCACCACATCCTGCCAGGAGAACTGTGGGGCACAGGTATAGTTCACCTGGGTCAGGGCTGGAACAGGCTGTGGGAAACCAAAGTCTGAGGTGGGCCTATGTTACGGTCTCTCGGGTAGGGCCTAAGGTTCCTGGAACAGACGTAAACCACTGCCTGATGTAGCCTGACCCGAGCTGACCAATGAGACACAGTGTCCAACAGGTGACCACCCATCGTCAGCAGGCAATCGGAGGACACACGCGACCCTACTAACCAGTCACTGCTGGACAAGACTGGCACCAGAAATATTCTCCAATAAATTTAAAGAATAATAACCCTGGACTGCCCCTTGCCCCCCAACCCTATAAAAGCCTGGAGAACAAAGAACTTGGGGCTGATTCCCTTTGGACGCTGGGTCCCCACTGTGCTGGGCAGTGGAGGGAGGGAAGCCCTAGCTTGAGCTAGAAAAATAAACTCCTTTTGCTGTTTTTGCATCTCAACTGGTCATAATTCTTCCGTGCGCCCAAGGTGAGCTCACATTCCATTCCCTAATCCAACAGAACGTCAAGCTTTTTTCAAGAGTAGAAATTAGCCACCTGCCAATGAAGCTACAGTTCTGCATCTAGCTATTAGGTGTTACCATAGATGGTATGTGTGGCAGACAGTACACACTCTCCTCGTTTACTGAGAGAGTTAGGCTTCAGACACCAGGTCATTAATCAGCAATTAGGATTATGTACAAATGGAAGATAGCCACCTCATATCACAAAATGGAGGATGGCTACATCATCACACACCTGACCGTTACATTATTGCACAACAGCTACCCCACTGAGGACTAGGGTCCGTAACTTTAACCATTATGCTCTTACTCTCACATTGTGCCTCAGCATTTGTAATTGCCAGACATATGATCACAGATGTGTAAAATAGATAGGTGTTCTACTGTTGTCCTAAAGGAAGAATATCAAATAACAAGATAGTGAGATGAGGTAAAGGTGTCCCGTCTCAAGGCTGAGAGTCAGATCCGTTTCGAAACTAGAGCTCACCATGCATGCTCTGAACCCCGTTTTGACTTCCGTGATTGTAGTATCATAATGGCTTGGCTCCCTGACCCGGAGTGAAGGTGGTTTTCATCACGGCAGACACCAATCCTTGTCAACAAGAAAGTGGTGATGGCTTCTACCATCACGTTGATAAGACTGTTGATAGATACAAGCAACTCCCAAATGCCTGTACTCTCATGTGGGAAACAGAGGACTGGGAAGACAGGGTATGCCAATAAATGTTAAAAATTCTCATATTTAAAGAATCCTGGCAGGCCAATCACATTCTCATAATTGATATTAATCCCAATAATAGTCTCCCATAATAGTGCTGCCTTCAAGTTACCTCTTACAAGCACATGGAGGATTGCTATCTGGTCGGCATCTTTATCTATAGGAGCAGACATGTCTGATTGCTCTCCCTGCTTAGGGGACAGTCACTCCCCCTTACCTGTCCCCAGCACTGGTATTAAGTTTTTTCTTCAACAAACTCAAGGACCCTTAGGATCAGGGTACAGCCCACCTTGTTACATATGTGGTTACTTGTAATTAGAGGAGTTTATATTGGGAATACATTACCTCTCTCTTTGCTCTCCTGCTGCATCGACTCCTCATGGCACTGTGGGACAGGGTTTCCAGGGCTGCCAGCCTGTCTTGACAGAGAGCAGATCAGACCCCTGCCCCCCCCACCCACTGTGCAGTGCTCAGGGCCACGCCTCATCCACAGCACCAGCAGCCAGTGGAATGTTACGAGCCTCTCCTGCTACAGGTGTGTGGGCACGGGCATGAAGGAGGGGGTGCAGCTGAGCCCAACTAGACCCTCTCCTACTCTGTACAACAGGGGACCAATGCAGGGGCTCTTGAAGTGCTGGGAACTGCACCCACTGCTGTGCTGAGATGCCCACCCGCCTCCAAACTCCCCCAGGCTCCCTGTCTCTCTGCTCGGACCTCTTTCTTAATTTCTTCCCTTCAGTGACACAACCACTCCTTAGGACCCATCCAGAGGTGAGGCTGCATCTCACACCCTCAGCAGTGGTAGGAGGACCCTGGAGACAGAGCACAAGATCTTGCCCAGCGCAATCACACTGCTGCAGTCCAGGCTCAAGTGAATGAAATGCCGAGGCTGGATGCCCAGGCCAAGGAGCTGGCGTTGAAGGTGGTGGAAGAAGCAGGTAAGCTCAAGAGAGACACTGACCATGAGAATGAGAAGCCCATCTCAAGAAAACGGCAGGAGGTGGTCACCCAGATCAACCACATCCTGGATGCTCTTTAGCTTCTGTCCTTCATGCTCAGAGCTGGCAGATGTCAGATGGCAGGCTGGCTGGATGTACTGCCCTTTGCACTTCCCAAAGACTTTAGCGCAGCGCTTCTCAACCTGTGGGTCGCGACCCCTTGGGGGCCAAATGACCCTTTCACAGGGGTCGCCCGATTCATAACAGTAGCAAAATGACAGTTATGAAGTAGCAACAAAAATAACTTTATGGTTGGGGGGGGTTCACCACAACATGAGGAACTGTCTGAAAGGGTTGTGGCATGAGGAAGGTTGAGAACCACTGCTCTAGAGGAAGAGAAGCCTGACCTGGCCTAGGGCAACACAAGAGGCTTAGCTCCTGTCTCTATTCCCTGCCCCCCGCTTTCTTTACACAGTCTGTGTTACTTAAATGTGTAAGAATTAAAAAATTGATTCACCTAATCTTTATCTCATAACATTTCAAAGTATAAAAATAGAAACAAGGTGATAAAATATAAGTTAATGACAATTTAATGTGGTGGGTAATGTTGTTCTATTTAAACTAAATGGATAATTTTTGTTTTTTAATGGGAATAATGTGTTGTCACGCTTTTTGGTCGAACGGTTATGGACTTGAGTCTGTTGGCTATTAACATAGTTATCATTTGGCATGAAAAAAACCTGTTTTAAATGAACTCACTTAACTGCCAATGCATTGTTTTGAAGAGTCTATTCATGGGATGACACACTTTAATAATTCAATTGACCCATACCCCATTTTGCACAACCCCTTGTGGTACTGATTCATTATTGTATCAATTACCTTTGAAATCATTCCAGAAGAGAATTATATAAAAGTATAAAGCACTTCCATAACTCTTTTCCCATGCTGCTTTAATAGTAAGGTGTGCGGCTGGCCTTCAAGTCTCCACAGCTGGCCTCTGTGCTCAGACAGACACACACCAGTGACACAGGGGAGGCGGTGGGAATTTGCAGTGTGCACATTTGGCAGGGGGCCTTCCTGGAGAATGTTTCAGGAGCCAGGTCAAGGGCAGAGGAAGAGAGTCTCCCTGCAGGGTTGAGGGTCTTGACTTTGCAGGAAGCCTCAGGAAGGCTGGAGTCAAGGGGTAAACAGAGGAGGGAGCAGGGACATGTGTCCAAGAACATGTGGTCAGGAAGGTCAGGGTAACAGAACAGTGGTCCCTGGAGTTGGATCAGAGCTGGAAATGTGGGATCTGTAGGGTGACAGGCTTAAAGGGGCGGTGTCCCCAATTCTCCTCCTTCCTTTAATTCAGCTGTGTTCATTTCCTGGCCTGGGTTTTGGGCCTCATTGTAGATAGTGTGATTCTTCTTTTCTTCGGATGTTGCTCACTGATAACCTGGGAATGAAAAACAAAGGGTTCTTACGCCAGCTGGGTGGCAGCCAAGGTACCTTCGTAGAACCAGTGCCCGCTGACATCTACTGTTTATGAATTTCCTCATAGCCTCAAGTACCATGATGTTCTGAAATGGAAATTATCTTAGTAAATACTGTTGATTATTCTAGAAGAAGAAAAGAGACAGTGAGCCTAGAAACAAGGATTGCAGGGTTTGGGAAGTTCAGATCCTGCAGTGCCCGCTCTCCTCACCACTCCTGGTTCTCACCTTGACCTCCAAAGACAGCTGGCTGCTCAGCACAGCAGGCGCCGTCATTGTCTCTGCTGTCCTCTTGGAAACATGGACCTGAGCACCACACACAGAGAAGCTTGCCTCTGACGTTTGGAAATGTATTCCTTCCCCACGGTGAGAGGCATGTCCCCGTCCTCACTGCAAGGCCCACCCCTGTGCAGTCAGTGCAGGATTCAGTGGGGGAGGGAAGGAGAATTGCCTGGAAGGAGAATCGCAGCCCCGACTCTTCTGGCTTCCATCTTGTTCTTCTTCCCACATGTCTTCCAGAATAGTCCAGCCCCCAGCATCACCAGCACAGCCCCAACGGTCACACGGCAAATTCTCCACAGGCGGGGCGACCAGTGGCCGGTTCATGCGGCTCTGTTTCTCTCACACAGAGAAAGTGCAGAAAGTCAGGCATGGAAGACTCTGGATCCTCCCTGTCAAGTGGACATAGGAAGGCAACTGGTAGGGTACTCAGAAGTGGAGGGAGGAAGAGGCTTGCCGCTCATTCAGTCACTCAGTCACTGAGCTCTGCTTGGTGCCAGGGATGCTGACTAGAAAAAGGTGTGCTCTGTACCGGAGAGAGAGGAGCCCATTACGCTGGCCGACAAAGGGACCACAGCTGCAAGGAAGGACTTCCCAAAGGGGGTGATTTGTAAGTGGGTCTTGAGGGAAGAGTAGGAGGCTCTCAGGTGGCTGAGGCATTCCATG